>NC_134829.1:32083634-32321256 GCF_004210375.1 Tachypleus tridentatus | reverse complement strand
TTTTTAAAATAAGTTTTCTACATGATCTAGAAAAGTCATACTAATTTAAATAACTATTTCATCTATAAACATACTTTAGTTTTACCTGTTTTCTCCTCAGCTTATACTTGATCCTTTCCTCTTCTACTTTTAAAGTGAATATGTTAACGAAATTTCATTTTTATGTTTTCATTTATCTTACCACAATCATCTATATTTACGGTTTTTTTTTAAAATAAGTTTTCTACATGATCGAGAAAAGTCATACTAATTTAAATAACTATTTAATCTATAAACATACTTTAGGTTTATCAGCCTCCTCCTCTCCTCATAGCTGGTCCTTTCTTCTCCTACTTTTGAAGTGAATATGTTGACGAAATTTGATTTTTTATGTTTTATTTGTCTTAGAACAATTATCTATATTTACGAGTTTTTTAAAAATAAGTTTTTTACATGATCGAGAAAAGTCATACAAATTTAAATAACTATTTCATCTAAAAACATTAGTTTTACCTGTTTTCTCCTCAGCTTATAGTTGATCCTTTCCTCTTCTACTTTTAAAGTGAATATGTTGACGAAATTTCATTTTTTATGTTTTCATTTATCTTACCACAATCATCTATATTTACGGTTTTTTTAAATAAGTTTTCTACATGATTTAGAAAAGTCATACTAAATTAAATAAATATTTCATCTATAAAGATACTTTAGTTTTATCTGCCTCATCCTCAGCTTATAGCTGATCCTTTCCTCTCCTACTTTTGAAGTGAATATGTTGACGAAATTTGATTTTTTATGTTTTCATTTATCTTACCACAATCATCTATATTTACGGTTTTTTCTAAAATAAGTTTTCTACATGATCTAGAAAAGTCATACTAATTTAAATAACTATTTCATCTTTAAACATTAGTGTTACCTGTTTCCTCCTCAGCTTATAGTTGATCCTTTCCTCTCCTACTTTTGAAGTGAATATGTTGACAAAATTTCATTTTTTATGTTTTCATTTATCTTACCACAATCATCTATATTTACGGTTTTTTTAAATAAGTTTTCTACATGATTTAGAAAAGTCATACTAAATTAAATAACTATTTCATCTATAAACATATTTTAGTTTTATCTGCCTCATCCTCAGCTTATAGCTGATCCTTTCCTCTCCTACTTTTGAAGTTAATATGTTGACGAAATTTCATTTTTTATGTTTTCATTTATCTTACCACAATCATCTATATTTACGGTTTTTTTAAAATAAGTTTTCTACATGATCTAGAAAAGTCATACTAATTTAAATAACTATTTCATCTATAAACATTAGTTTTATCTGTCTCCTCCTCAGCTTATAGTTGATCCTTTCCTCTCCTACTTTTGAAATGAATATGTTGACGAAATTTGATTTTTTATGTTTTCATTTATCTTACCACAATCATCTATATTTACGGTTTTTTTTAAAATAAGTTTTCTACATGATCTAGAAAAGTCATACTAATTTAAATAACTATTTCATCTATAAACACACTTTAGTTTTATCAGCCTCCTCCTCCCCTCATAGCTGATCCTTTCCTCTTCTACTTTTGAAGTGAATATGTTGACGAAATTTGATTTTTTATGTTTTCATTTGTCTTACCACAATTATCTATATTTACGTGTTTTTTTTTAAAACAAGTTTTCTACGTGATCGAGAAAAGCCATACTAATTTAAATAACTATTTCACCCATAAACATACTTTAGTTTTACCTGCCTCCTCTTCACCTTATAGTTGATCCTTTCCTCCACTACTTTTGACGAAATTTGATTTTTTATGTTTTCATTTAGATTACCACAATCATCTATATTTACTGTTTTCTTTAAAATAAGTTTTCTACATGATCTAGAAAAGTCATACTAATTTAAATAACTATTTCATCTATAAACATACTTTAGTTTTACCTACCTCCTCCTCAGCTTATAGTTGATCCTTTCCTTTCCTACTTTTGAAGTGAATATGTTGACGAAATTTCATTTTTTATGTTTTCATTTATCTTACCACAATCATCTATATTTACGGGTTTTTTTTAAATAAGTTTTCTACATGATCGAGAAAAGTCATACTAATTTAAATAACTATTTAATCTATAAACATACTTTAGTTTTATCAGCCTCCTCCTCTCCTCATAGCTGGTCCTTTCTTCTCCTACTTTTGAAGTGAATATGTTGACGAAATTTGATTTTTTATGTTTTATATGTCTTAGAACAATTATCTATATTTACGAGTTTTTTAAAAATAAGTTTTTTACATGATCGAGAAAAGTCATACAAATTTAAATAACTATTTCATCTAAAAACATTAGTTTTACCTGTTTTCTCCTCAGCTTATAGTTGATCCTTTCCTCTTCTACTTTTAAAGTGAATATGTTGACGAAATTTCATTTTTTATGTTTTCATTTATCTTACCACAATCATCTATATTTACGGTTTTTTTTAAATAAGTTTTCTACATGATTTAGAAAAGTCATACTAAATTAAATAAATATTTCATCTATAAAGATACTTTAGTTTTATCTGCCTCATCCTCAACTTATAGCTGATCCTTTCCTCTCCTACTTTTGAAGTTAATATGTTGACGAAATTTCATTTTTTATGTTTTATTTGTCTTAGAACAATTATCTATATTTACGGTTTTTTTACCTACATGATCTAGAAAAGTCATACTAATTTAAATAACTATTTCATCTATAAACACACTTTAGTTTTATCAGCTTCCTCCTCCCCTCATAGCTGATTCTTTCCTCTTCTACTTTCGAAGTCAATATGTTAAAGTAATTTGATTTTTTATGTTTTCATTTTTCTTACCACAATTATCTATATTTACGTTTTTTCTTAAAAACAAGTTTTCTACGTGATCGAGAAAAGCCATACTAATTTAAATAACTATTTCATCCATAAATATACTTTAGTTTTATCTGCCTACTCCTCACCTTAAGGCTGATCCTTTCCTCTCCTTCTTTTGAAGTGAATATGTTGACGAAATTTGATTTTTTATGTTTTCATTTGTCTTACCACAATTATCTATATTTACGTTTTTTCTTAAAAACAAGTTTTCTACGTGATCGAGAAAAGCCATACAAATTTAAATAACTATTTCATCCATAAACATACTTTAGTTTTACCTGCCTCCTCTTCACCTTATAGTTGATCCTTTCCTCTCCTTTTTTGACGAAATTTGATTTTTTATGTTTTCATTTAGATTACCACAATGATCTATATTTACTGTTTTTTTTTAAATAAGTTTTCTACATGATCTAGAAAAGTCATACTAATTTAAATAACTATTTCATCTTTAAACATTAGTGTTACCTGTTTCCTCCTCAGCTTATAGTTGATCCTTTCCTCTCCTACTTTTGAAGTGAATATGTTGACGAAATTTCATTTTTTATGTTTTCATTTATCTTACCACAATCATCTATATTTACGGTTTTTTTTAAATAAGTTTTCTACATGATTTAGAAAAGTCATACTAAATTAAATAACTATTTCATCTATAAACATACTTTAGTTTTATCTGCCTCATCCTCAGCTTATAGCTGATCCTTTCCTCTCATACTTTTGAAGTTAATATGTTGATAAAATTTCATTTTTTATGTTTTGATTTATCTTACCACAATCATCTATATTTACGGTTTTTTTTTAAATAAGTTTTCTACATGATCTAGAAAAGTCATACTAATTTAAATAACTATTTCATCTATAAACACACTTTAGTTTTATCAGCTTCCTCCTCCCCTCATAGGTGATTCTTTCCTATTCTACTTTTGAAATGAATATGTTAAAGAAATTTGATTTTTTATGTTTTCATTTGTCTTACCACAATCATCTATATTTACGGTTTTTTTTAAAATAATTTTTCTACATGATCGAGAAAAGTCATACTAATTTAAACAACTATTTAATCTATAAATATACTTTAGGTTTATCAGCCTCCTCCTCTCCTTATAGTTGATCCTTTCCTCTCCTACTTTTGAACTGAATATGTTTACGAAATTTGAGTTTTTATGTTTTCATTTGTCTTTCCACAATCATCTATATTTATGTTTTTTTTTTTAAATAAGTTTTCTACATGATCTAGAAAAGCCATACTAATTTAAATAACTATTTCATTTATAAACATACTTTAGTTTTATCTGCCTCCTCTTCACCTTATAGTTGATCCTTTCCTCTCCTGCTTTTGACGAAATTTGATTTTTTATGTTTTCATTTAGATTACCACAATCATCTATATTTACTGTTTTTTTTAAATAAGTTTTCTACATGATCTAGAAAAGTCATACTAATTTAAATAAGTATTTCATCTATAAACATACTTTAGTTTTACCTACCTCCTCCTCAGCTTATAGTTGATCCTTTCCTTTCCTACTTTTGAAGTGAATATGTTGACGAAATTTCATTTTTTATGTTTTCATTTATCTTACCACAATCATGTATATTTACGGGTTTTTTTTTTAAAATAAGTTTTCTACATGATCGAGAAAAGTCATACTAATTTAAATAATTATTTAATCTATAAACATACTTTAGGTTTATCAGCCTCCTCCTCTCCTCATAGCTGATCCTTTCCTCTCCTAATTTTGAACTGAATATGTTTACGAAATTTAATTTTTTATGTTTTCATTTATCTTACCACAATCATCTACATTTATGTTTTTTTTAAATAAGTTTTCTACATGATCTAGAAAAGCCATACTAATTTAAATAACTATTTCATCTATAAACATACTTTAGTTTTACCTGCCTCCTCTTCACCTTATAGTTGATCCTTTCCTCTCCTACTTTTGAACTGAATATGTTTACGAAATTTGAGTTTTTATGTTTTCATTTGTCTTTCCACAATTATCTATATTTACGGGTTTTTTAAAAATAAGTTTTCTACATGATCGATAAAAGTCATACTAATTTAAATAACTATTTAATCTATAAACATACTTTAGGTTTATCAGCCTCCTCCTCCCTCATAGCTGATCCTTTCCTCTCCTACTTTTGAAGTGAATATGTTGAAGAAATTTGATTTTTTATGTTTTCATTTGTCTTACCACAATTATCTATATTTTACGGTTTTTTTTTACGTGCGTAAAAAAATTGACAACTCACACAAAGGCAAAACGGTCTTTATTTTTCATAAGCAAATTATATATTTAACACAAAAGTCATATGCAATGATACTTTAGACACCGACTGGAACAAACCTGTCAACCACCTTGAACACGTTTGTATAAAGCTCAAGACACTCAAAACCACTTCAATGAAATAACGCCAAAAATCAATGTTTCAAAACTGGAAAGAAGACCTTGGTTCTCATTCCAACAGACAACAATAAACTATGCCTGCTGTGGAAAGGACTTTTTCATGTGCAGAAAGTAGCCAAGAGAATGGATTATGAGGTGAAAGTGTATGGGAAAACCCAGATATAACATGCCAATCTCTTTAAAAGGTAATTCAAGAGGAAAGAAAACATGTCGGGTGTAGCTATCGAGGCACTGTTGGATATGTCTCGTGTATTTTTTTAAATAAAGAATCACAAGAATGATAACTTTAATGACGATTAAGAAATACTAGACCTAAGACTACTGGAAAGAAATGAGAAAAGGAATCAAACATAAATGAAGAACTGGCTTGTTTTATATTGTGCAAGCAGAGAGACAGTAATAGCAGGTTTACCTATGTAACTGCTTGAGAATCATCTGAGGTGTAGTTCAATTGTGGTGCATTGACCTTATTCTAATATTCAGTGTTTTTCGAAGCTCCAACTGAGTATAGTTAAAGATTACCTAATAGTTTGTAGAAAAATAAAATATAGGTGCTCAGCTAAGAAATTTATACATGGACATATGAACAATTGGTTACTGTATGAAGAAAATCACTGAAAATTAAAATAAAACAAAGTTAGCGAAATATATATTTAGTGTGCTTCTAAATTTAACCATAACTAATATGTAGTGAAGATTATTCAATTGTTATAATGAAAGAAAATAAATATTGTATTAATAGAAAAGAGAAAAATAATTTCTTCAAATGGAGTTCTACAGTAATCAAACTCGCCTGTGGGAAATGTTTCACAAAATATAATTATTTGAATCTTTGAATATATCTGTAGTTGCCCATATGGTAGTGTAGGTGAAGATATCACTGACTATTATAATGACGGAGATCAATTTTATTTTTAGTCAAATGGTGTTCTAAACTAAATTGACTAGCCTGTGTGGAATTTAACGAAAAACAAATATTTAAAGCCTGCAATACAACCGAGATCGAAAAATGTAAAAACAATTGTATAGACATTTTAATTGTTTTGAACACTTTATTTTAAACAAGTGGATTGTATTGTCAGTTTATTGTTGAAATTTGTAGCCAACAGTTCATATACACCTATTGTGAAAAATCGCGACCGATGTAAAACGTGACCATCGTTAGCCAGCTGAGATTACACAGTTGTATATGATCATGAAAGACAAACAGCAGAAGTGGGCCTATACATGCATAACTGTTGTTGTGGCAGATAGTGTGTAGAGATTACCATTATGCCATATTTATTTTGATAAATGGATGGAGAAGGATTAGCAACTTCATCTTTACTTAAAGATGGTGAACTACGAAGATTTGTTAAATAACAAGTAGTAGTAGGAAAAGAAAGAGAGAAAATAAGAGTATGGAAAGAATGGAACACAACGTGAAATCGCCTACATATCACAACAAAGGTGGAACAACGAATGAAAATGGATACAGGACCAACCAATCCAACCTGCCCAAATTTTATGAAGAATGATAACATGGATGCTTTCCTGGAAGGACACGAAATATTCGTCCAAATTAGAAACTGGGATAAAGGTGGCTGTACAATCTGTCTCAGCCCATTTCTCACGTAAAAAGGCCTTTAAATATA
The DNA here is from genome assembly GCF_004210375.1 of Tachypleus tridentatus. NCBI lineage: Eukaryota > Metazoa > Arthropoda > Merostomata > Xiphosura > Limulidae > Tachypleus > Tachypleus tridentatus. The sequence goes on along the minus strand of NC_134829.1, from coordinate 32,314,363 downwards.
TCTAGGTATGACGTCAGAAAATACCATGGACTATGAGAAGTTACATGTGATGTTAATAAAACACAATGAACTCACCGACGAAGGAACTCACAAGAAATTCAATCTAAACACTGAGAAACTATACTTCACTTTGTGACACGTTGTTGGCGATACTTCACAAGATCACCGCATATATCTTAAATTATTTATTCAATTGTAAATGTTTTATATCATTACTACCACAATCTTCCTTTAAGGTAAGTGGTCGAAAAGTGGATCTTATTTATATAGTAATACACTTAAAATATTGTTATTGTACGGAGAATAATTCAGCTTTTTATCCCATGGCTAATTTATCGTAAATTATAGCGCACTTGACATTTCACTCTAAATTTATCATTAAAAGTTCGTTTATAATTAAGTCATTGCACAGTAATCCCTGTTATCGTAACGATTCAATATTGTGAATTGTTCACACACGAAATATTTTATCCTATTCTTATAAATTACAGCTTTCACCTACAGTAAATTCATAACTTGTTATTATTTCCGGATTTTAACTCATGAACACATCGTGTGGTAAACGTTTTCTCTCACCGATACAATTATAACACCACTTTTAGCGAACTTACGAAAAAGTAATTGATTCTACGTGTATCATTACAAGATCACTGATAATCTCTTATTACAGTAAATGTTATTCATTGTTATCATTATACACATACAATACAATGTTAATTTGAAGTGAAGCATTTGCTTTTTGAAAACATTGAAGTGAATTATTTTCAGTGCGAAAATAGAATATTTTACAACCAATTATAACAAACCCTTTTTTAAGTCACTATTTTAGTTTTCTTTCTTGTCATGGCTACCTGTATTAAACTCATCGTATGGTAAATATTTCACCTTACTTGTTCACTCTGCGTCCAGTGAATTGGTGGCAATATACCGTGTTTCTCCGAAAATAAGACAGGGCTTATATTAATTTTCACTCCAAAATATGACACTAGGGCTTATTTTCGGGGGGTATCTTGTCTTATTTTGATATATTAAAAATATGAAGTTACAAAGTAAAAATTATAAGACCTCTAAATAAATAGAAATTACGAAAAACATTCAGAAACTCATTAACAGGAATTTATTCAAAAACTATCATATCGTCATCCTCTGGAACGTCTTGCAAATCATCTGTTTTTAAAATTCCTGCTGAGTTTTCACTTAACTCAATTTCTTGTAGAATTTTATTTAATAATAAACTATTATTAAACTAACTGATTAATACTTAAACTAATTAACTAACTATTAAACTAATTAATAAATTATTATTTTTTTATTTCTTTCCTCTTCCTGCCACTCTTAACTAGGGCTTATTTTAAGGGTAGGTCTTATTATCGGAGAAACATGGTATTAACATAATACCGATTTCTACCATAACCGATACTATTGACAGCATAGAAGATGTTTCACGTGATGTTTTCATTATATATTTACCAATACTTATATTAACTAACTATTAAACTAATTAATAAATTAATTTTTTTTATTTCTTTCCTCTTCCTGCCACTCTTAACTAGGGCTTATTTTAAGGGTAGGGCTTATATTAAAACTATCCCCAAAAATCACACTAGGTCTTATTTTATGGGTAGGTCTTATTATCGGAGAAACACGGTATTAATATAATACCGATTTCTACCATAACTGATACTATTGACAGCATAGAAGATGTTTCACGTGATGTTTTCATTACATATTTACCAATACTGAAATCGTTTCAAAGTAAATGTTTACCTTAATAGTTTATTTTAAAATTATATCTAATTAACTCACTGCACAACAAATGTTTCCTTTTTATCCTTAAACATTTAATTATAATAAACTCATGAGACACTGCAGTAAACCTTTTCAAAATGTTATCATTATAATTTTCCTTTCAGCGAGATTATATCACAGTAAATATTTTACCAATTAAATGTTCCAATATGTTATTTTTTTCCAATTTCTCTTTTCATCATATAGTAAGCATCACTTTACCGTTATAAAAAGCTATTTATAATGAAATTATTAAACTGATTCAATTCATTGGTATCTCGATGTGTTTAGTTGTTGCCAACTTATTTCAAAATATTTCTCTCGTTGTTGTTAATATACAATTTCGTGAAACAGAATAATCCACCTTATATCATAATTACTTCTATTCGCAACACCGAAAATGTCTCTTCATTTGAAAGTGAGCCTCATGGTTACTGTTATCCACTTAATTATAATACTTAACATATTGCTAATTCTTTACCTCAACGTTATTCGAATAATTTATATATCACAAGTTCGTCACACAGTAAATGTTTAAACTTGCTTTCTCGTTATCATTACTTAATTAATGGATTTCATAATCTTTAATTAGCTCGTAGTTAAAATATCGGGCAAAAAGTGTTTCATCTCATTGTCATTATCTAATATTCAGTTCTAATGACAAAATCGCAAAGTTAGATACATTTAATTATAAAATACTCTTAAATGCTTTTTATTATTCTGACCATTTTGAAATTACTTCGAGAAATCTTTTCGCACCAAATGTTTAACATGACTACTATTACAATTTTACTTAGATTGAAATACTTAGTAAACAATTATCTTTAAACTCTCTGTTATGTTTAACGTCACTATTACATTATTTACAAGTACATTCCACTGCCATGTTCTTTTATTCTTATCATTCAAGGATACTTATAGCATATATAGTAAACCAATTTTCCTTCTTAATGTAATTGTGATTAAATTTAATCAAATGATCCCGCATTAAAATACTGTTTTGATTATTATTTATTATGGCCCAGCGCGTAAGGCGTGCGACTCGTAATCCGAGGGTCGCGGGTTCGTGCCCGCGTCGCGCTAAACATGCTCGCCCTCTCAGCCGTGGGGGTGTATGTGTGACGGTCAATCCCACTATTCGTTGGTAAAAGAGTAGCCCAAGAGTTGGCGGTGGGTGGTGATCACTAGCTGCCTTCCCTCTAGTCTTACACTGCTAAATTAGGGACGGCTAGCACAGATAGCCCTCGAGTAGCTTTGTGCGAAATTCCAAAACAAAACAAACCAAAACAATTATTATTTATTACAAATCGTTGCAATGTGTTTAGCGTCAATGTTTCCATGCCACTTTTCTTGATAAAAAAACTTCTAAATAAAAAAGATTTTACGTTATTCACCTATTATCATACAAGCACCATGAATTTTCATCAATATCTATAAAGTTAATGTTAGACCAACAGTAGAGTAGACATTTAACCAGCCACCTTTTTACAATTGGAAGAATACTTATGACGAACATATGAAGTCTTTGAAAAGACCATATTAAAAGGATTTTATTCTAAGAATTCCAACTTAAAACCTGATCTTCACAGTAGTTTCGTTTTTTCGCAGTGATTTCGCCAAAGAGAAAAAGTGATTAACATTTACTCCTCTTCCAGAAATTACTACAACATGAAAGTGAAGCTCATTACAACTACTGCAACAAATACATAATTAGCACGAGTGTTTGTCTTAAATCTTCCCCATACTAAACTTTAAAAAAAAAAAAAAACAGCAACAGATGATTAAACTAACATCACATATTACTATCAGGATGTTTACTCAAAAATTTACGTTTATCATAACAATAAGCAATTTTATCGATTGCAGTCTTTATCGAACAATTATTACCGAATTGTACTGTACTGTATTATTATTACCTAACTGTGCGTACTGTATTTATCTGTCAGTTTGCCTTTAAATTTGTTCCACTTTCTGTCAATTCTAATACGTGTTGTACGCATAGAAAATGGCTTTACGATACAGTAATACAGTATGGGTAACTATACTATGCGGTGTTACTGTCCTCCTGTACTTACGTTTCTTTTTGATTAAAATATTGTTGCAGTACAAAATTAAATTGTGTTTACATTATCATTACTACATTATTACTGTATTAATGAGTAAGAGTGTCTTTAGATAGTGACTGAAAAGCATTCAGTACCGTATATAATCTCATACATAGAAGTTTTAAAACTGCAACCAATATTCGCGGGGGTTAAAGAACGTAACCCCCGCGAATAGCGAGGGAATATTGTATATCAAACTGATATTTCACCAGTGTTATCTTAAAATTTCCCATTCATCGTTGCCGTTACGACGCTGCTGGTTGTTCTTCTAGTCTCCGTAGTTCTCCCGTACCTTCCGTTCAAAATCCGCTTTCGTGCCCTTCTAACGTACTATTCATACCTCTCTCAAGTTGTCAACTACGTCACGAGGCACAAAAAACGCCTTAAATAGCACACATGGGCCTTTTCACAAATAGAGAATATAGTTCTCATATTCTGACGAAAAGTTTTAACTTTCAGATCTTTATTAAGCACCAAACGTGTTTAATAGTAATAAACATTTTTTTTTATAAAAGGTTAAAGGAAAATTGTGTAACATGCTTAACGAAGAGTTAAAAGAACATTTTAGAAATTTTGCGGAAGTGCACAACCACATAACACCTATTATCTAACCTTTATATTGCGACATAATATCCCGTAGCGCCATCTATTATCTCGAATATTGTTTTCAATAACAAAAAGAAATATCCTGATGCATTACAGCCCCATCTATCAGAAAGAATATTATTTATAAAAATATAAAAAGGAAAATCCTGAAGTGTTAACAAAGTTTAAGTTTTCCTTATATACAAGTCCAAACTATTTAAAAGTTGTCTTTTAAACAATTTAAAGTTATAATCAAATATATTAAAATCTAGTTGATTGTAAACTTGTTTAGACCTTGCCCTACGTGTTCAAAATTACGAACAAAGCTATTTCAAATATTTGATGAATTTAAAAATTATAACCAAAACTCAATCAACGAGAAAATAAACATATTTTTTAAATTTAAGTTCACTCAATAAAATCGGAAAAAAGCAATATTACTTGTGTGTTTATTTCGGAAATATAGCTCATTATGACAAAAATCACACAAAGTTCACCATTCTACGTTAGAAGTGCTTGTAATAATTCACCAAATGACAATACAAACAAATCCACAACTCGCAATGATTTCAAAATATATTCTTTTTCAGTACAAGTACATTTAGTATTTCTTTCCCTTCGTACATTTTGTTTTACATATTAAACCATGTATTGTTCTTCTTGATGACAGAAAACCCACTTGAAAAAAAAAAAATGTATCTCGGAATGGTTAACTTGAAAATGTCCTTGGAAGATTGAAACGTTGTTCTCTGCTTTATTAATAAAAATGTTAAAACGCATAGCAGCCATGTTTTGTTTGTTTTATAATCTGTAATGATATATACTTACCTGCAAAAACATGAAGAGTTTTGTTAGCATGCATCGTAACATGAAAGTGAATAAAACAGGTCAGCAATTAGTTTCACTTTGTTTAGTGTAATTATTGATTTTTTTAAAATACATTCAAGCAATGAACACTATCAAGAAATAAGAGCTAATTTCGCGTACTCGTTCTGCTCCTTTTTAAGGCCATATTCATGTAGGTTATTATGGTACCGTTAATGCAAAAATACACTATCGTTCGATCTGATTTTGTGAACTTCTCACACAGTTCAAGGTCTATTTCGCCATTTCACATATATTCTAATTTAAAATGAAATCATTTACATGTATATACACGCTTTTAATGTTGTCATAATAGATGAAAAACAATATTAAGTTACAGCGGTCTGGTAATAAATATATATATAAAATAAACAGTGAACTGTAGTAATAATTTCATTAAGTAAAATTTGTATCTATAATTTTTATGCAAAAATCCAAAATAACAACCACCTTTATATGCATGTCTCATTATAGTTACCGGTCCAGGTTGTCACACGGACATGTTTATGGTTTGTTTCCTTTGTAATTTTGCGTGAAGCTACACGAAGGCTATTTGCGTTAGTCGTTCCTAATTTAGCGGTATAAGACTATAGGGAAAGCTGCTAGTCATCTCCACCCACCGCCAACTGTTGGGTTACTCTTTTACCAACGAATAGTGGGATTGGCCGTTACATTATAACGCCCCCACGGCTGAAACGGCCAGCACGGTTAGTATGACGGGGATTCGAACCCACGACCCTCAGATTACGAGTCGAACGCCTTAACCCACCTGACAATGCTAGGCCGCCTACATATTTAATGCTACACATCCCACGAGGGCGCACGCACTCAGCTTCCTACCCTTATTTGATTTTTCTACAATTTTTCATGACGACTGACAAGATTAACATCGGCGTTTGGATTTTGTTCGATAAATGGGATATTCCCAACGCATTTGGGTATTACTACCACATACATTATCCGTTATGACAATAAGTTGACAACCTGGACCGCTACAACAAATGCGATATTTAATTCATTGTTGTTTTTGTTTGTTTGTTTTGTAATTTCGCACAAAGCTACTCGAGGGCTATCTGTGCTAGCCGTCCCTAATTTAGCAGTGTAAGACTAGAGGGAAGGCAGCTAGTCATCACCACCCACCGCCAACTCTTGGGCTACTCTTTACCAACGAATAGTGGGATTGACCGTCACATTATACACCCCCACGGCTGGGAGGGCGAGCATGTTGAGCGCGACGCGGGCGCGAACCCGCGACCCTCGGATTACGAGTCGCACGCCTTACGCGCTAGGCCATGCCGGGCCCATTGTTGTTTTATGGTGCTGATTTAATGGGTTATTAGCAATTACTGTAAAGTTTGTTTATATTTATAGGTAGAAATGACTAAGGATATTATTGTCATTTGTGCAATATTTCTGAAGTTCACATAATATCAATAACTTGATGTTAAAAACAAAATGTGAAATCAATCTTTATTGCTAAATATAATGTGGACAGTTTTAATACTAATTAACGTTTTCATGTGTTGGTACAATAGTTGTACAGAAGGTCTAATAGAAGCTATAAACTTATCTGATTTCGTGCAGAGCAGTCACTTGCATCGGCAAAAGCTTCTGTGATGGTTTACGATGACCTGAATAAACATGGGTTCACAGTGTTTCATCGAGTGGTCTTTCTAAAGTCCATATCTACAATCATGTTGCCAATAATGCATTCAGGGTGGTGGGAAGAAAACTACAAGACCATGAAGTATGTATACATTTATACGAGTTGATATTTTCAAAATAATTTTTAGTTTTTTTTTTATGTTTCTTAATGTTTGATCTCATTTCTGACCCAGGAGAGAACAGGCTTATTGAGAATATGTGTGAGGACGTTATTCTAATCTTTGGAAGACCCTCGACCTGAGCCGTGTATGGTAGCTCTAAATGTAGAATGTACGTTGGACCTTGTCCTTTTATATAATCTCGTGCTCATTACTGATATATCCAACATAACATATGTCACAGTACTTACTTCAAAAGATTAAATTTGATATTTTGAATGTGGAAAAGACGTATCTACAGTCAATTTGATTTTTTATCAAACATTTAGGTTCATTGGTTTCTGATGGCTTGCCAGATTTTGAAACTATTTTAAAACTGCATCACAAAACATTTTTCGAGATTCTGCATTTTGTTACAAATGGTGTAAGTTTTGGACATTTACATATTCCACTGAAGTTTGTTTTTGAGCATTTTTCTAAGTAATTAATAATATTATCTGAATAGATTATTTATTAAAATCTCCACCGAGAGTATTTGGTGAACAACGTGTTATCTTTACCACTGATTGCGTGAACAACGTGTTTTATCTTTACCACTGATTGTGTGAACAACGTGTTTTATCTTTACCACTGATTGTGTGAATAACGTGATGTTATCTTTACCACTGATATTGAATTCTGTACAGTTATTCTACTATCATAATGCCAGATTCTCTTGACCGTTTCACATGAGCAGTAACATGGAAAAAGCTAAAGTAAGTAATGTACTGATATATGCTTGTCACTTTCAGTCTATATCAACATCTGTGTTGTTTTCTAACTTGCTAGGTGAAGAAATCACTCCTACAGTCTGTCAGAGCTTCAGAGAAGGCAACATAATGTTTTTCTCCACTTTCTAGGGGGCTAGTAAACCACTGTAGAAACCGTGCATACTGGACTCCTTCTACAGATAAAACTGAAAGTTCTTTTTAACTTGGTAAGGTAGCCTTACAGCTGTCAAATGTATGATGTTTCTTTACAGGGTTTGAACCTCGCGTCTCAATGCAAAATTCGCTTAACAGCACAAGCACAACAAAAAAAAACAAACCTTTCTTTAGATGCACTGATTCACCAAGATTCAAAGAGACCGACTCAAACCAATATATACCTCAGTATAAACCATTCTCAGATCACACAAAATAATCATAAGTTCTGTACTGAGCATCTTAAACTTATGGTGAAATCTTTGTCTCTCGTCAGAAATAATGCAATAAAAAACTTTCATACCAATTCTAATAACCATTCAACCGGTCTGAAATAATTTACAACCAAAACATTTGAAACTTAAGTTTTCATAAGCACGACACTTCGAAATAATTAAGTAAAGATTTAGATTCATTCAAAGACACCATAATTGAAATAATAACGTGAAATTATTGGTGGAATAATGTGATGATGGAAACTCGGCCAAAGTTTAGTACAGTGCTTAACCCTTTTGGTACTGAATAATAACTTTTAATGTTTGGCACGGCGCTGAATATGCATGTTTGATACTTCAACTAATTACAATATCAGTACTAAAAGCATGATATCTCGGCAATAACTTAACAAAAGCCCCTGAAATGTTCAGTGATTGTATCCAATACTAAATATGTTAAATTCAATACATAAGAATAACGGGAATAAATGAAGGTCGCCTGCCACTCTGAGCCTTCAAGTCGACTGTGGTCGTGGAGCACTCAACTGAACCTCAGCAAGGTGTTCACATAAGTCTTCAGAAACCACTGATGTGTCTCTTAGATAATATAATGGTTGTCGTGACATTAAAGGTGGTATTCTGTATTTGAGTGACAAAACCTCTTCCACCACCCCCTGTACCAAATCATCAGTTCCAGAAACAACAGTCTGGTTATCAACAGATGGGGGACTCCATTCCTGATGACCTTAAGTTTGGGTGAATTAAGTCATCTTCATTCATTGTAAGTAAAGCATTACATTGAAAGAAATGTTAAACTTACATTTCATGATAATTTAAACAAGTTTTTGATTAAGAATGATGTTCAAGTATACATTAACATCACTAACACCCTCCGATTTGTGGGATTTGTTTCCGTTAGAATTCCTCTGGCTACTAAGTGGCTGCTTTGAAAACAAAAGTAAGTTTTCTAGAGGATATATTATTATTTTAATCAGTTGAGTGACACAGTGTAGAGTTAACTTTTAAAATTGGAAGCACAAGTTGGTGTGGTGAAGCCATTCAGTGATGTTGAGTTAGTTATGTTTCTAACAGAAGTGTTACCTGATTCATATATTGAGTAGAGTGTTTTGGGTGTTCAGAACAAATACAAGTACTTTGGAATATTCTAGTGAGTGTTGCAGTCAGTGCAGAGGGAAAATGGTATTATTAATTTAGCTTTGTATTAAATTTTTTATTTTATTTTATATAATGATGGTTCTGCTACAATTATTGTTATGGTACAAAAAATAAATTTATAAAGTTTTACTAGAACATTTAAATAATTTTTTGTATTTATTTTAAATATTATACAATATTACACAAATATTATACAATATTACACAAATATTATACAATATTATACAAACTGTAAGGTGTTCAGTATTAGTATAAATATCAGTTTTATCAGACTGATTCAGTTAACACTTTGGATTATCAGACTGATTCAGTTAACACTTTAGATCTTTAGTAAAAATAGTTTGTAAAAACACTTAACTTTATATGTAGAACAGGTTTGTAATGTTTACATAAAGCGTACCAAAGTTTGTGAGAATACGTGTAGCTAATCCAGAATTGTAGTAAACGTTAATTCACAGATTCAAGTGGGTTTCTCCTCATGATGAGACACATGATCAATCAATTTGACCAAGTTCTTTTGCAGATGTTGGAATGTCTTGTTTTTAATATATATGTTGTGTATTATGTAACACTGGTAACAAACTATATTGATGTAATACTGTTTTCACTTTTATAAACATTATCTTTAGTTTTCCTTTCAGTCTGCATGTTGCTTATCGTGAATTATGACTTGTTTTGATAAATGTTTTGTTCCACTTACCATAATTTTTTTTTATTACAGCACCAAAGAAGACACTCAGGGAGAGCAAAGCTTAGTTCAGTACAGTAATAATTCAGGTGAATATTTTATCTGTGAAAAGTTCCTATATACTGGATTTTTTATTAATTCATTTAACAGTGAGATCCCCTTTAACATCAGCCCACTTTAAACTGATTCATAATAGAGATCTTGTCTCCTTGAGAGTTTTTAGCAAGGAAGAGAGAGAGAGAAAATTATGAAAATCCATAAGTGTTTTAAGAACACTACTTTTCATACTGATAGTAGTAGTGCTCTAATTAATGTTTATTTAATAAAGTAATGCAGCAAAGTACATAGAGTAATAACATGTAGAAAACAGACAATGTCCTGCAACAATCACAATTGCTTTGACATTTGTAGCGACTTGGCATGAACCGTTAAAATGTCATCCATCCACAGAATATGATTCCCCTGGGGAAAAAAAAATTCTGAGGAAGTGATCAACGAATCTCTAAACAGAAAGCAAAACAAAACGTCATTTGCTAGATGGAAATCTTGCCTGTCTGTTGGTTGTGTTAACTAATATGGTCATAAACATAAGAGTTAACTATGTATGTTAACTAACCCTGAAAGAGAGGATGTGATAAGTGGGTGTGGCAAAAGAAGTCTGATTTTCTATTTGATGTTACTGTTACCAGTCAAGATTGAAGACTAATAAAAATATGCTTTTCTTCAGCAGTAGCAACATTGATTACTTCACATTAAATTTAACACTACCTGACTAGAGCACTTGTACATTATTCGTAGGTTATAATCGATTCTCTTAGTTACATATCTATGAATACATAATGCTAAAATGACTCTGCTCAGAACTGATATGTTTAGAGATCTGTAGTCGGGAATCACATCTGAGCACTAAATGGGGTATCACTGTACTTTTATAATCTGTTGTTTCAGATTACATTGTTCCTTCATCAGATTGAAATGTTATGACAGAAAGAATGACAAATTGTTTTTTTGTATCTGCATGTGTTTTAATAAATATTTATATGAAACTGTTACAAGTGCTGAGATCAAACTGTAAAATAATTAATGATTTTTAATTTTGAATAACATTCTTTTTCTTGTTATGAAAATAGCTTTCTGAAAAATATATTAACCCTTTTGCAATGGGTCAAAGGCCATGTCATTGTGTTTATTGATTTGCATTCAAAAATTTTTTTGATTTACATCAGTAAGTTTGGAATAAAATTGTAGATTATAATTCAAACTTTAGTATTATATACGAGTTAATTTCTTAATTTAAAAATACATTTCAAAATAACACACTTAAATATAGATTGTATTAAATTATGTGGTATGTTGAATGCAGTACTGTTCAAAATTACATGTTTGTGATGTCAAAATATTAAGTCTATAGTTTTGTACAAATTGGGAACTCAAATTAGTAATATCAACAACTTAGAATGTAAAATCAAACCTCTTATCTGTTTATGTTCCTGAGGTATGTTGTATATACTGAATCATACATAATGGTCCCATTAACCTCTTTCCATATTTGAAAACATATACACTTACTTCAATGTATGACATGTGAATCAACATCTTACAATGTCCCCCTAAATGTCTTCTTACCTATTTTAACCTGTGAAATATTTACCACATTCTTTTGAATCAAGATTACATGACAGGTAGGTTGAGTCTTTTAATCTGCTTAAAGTTTTATATTTTTAAAAATCAAAATACATCTTAGTTATTTAGTCTAATGAATTATTATAGTATTCTATGATATCAGTACAGTTATTTATGAAGTTTTTGTTTATTCAACTGCATATATATATATATGCAACTTCAGTAATATCAACACTGATATTAAATTCATATCTGTGTTTTGATATGTCCCATCAAAACATATAAAAACTTTGTAGTCTTTTTATCTAAAGTAAAAGACTCAATATTTTCACAAGCAAATCTTTATTAAAATATTTCATTAAAAATCAGATATTATTTGTACAAAATATTTGCAATCTTTACTAAAAGTCAACTACAATTTGTAAAAATAAGATACATGTGCTGTGTAAAAAGCTATAGTACAAATATGTAGATTAACTTGTGTGTTATACCAAGTCCATCACAAAAGGGTTAATATATTCATATCATTTTTGTTCACCACGAAACACTGAAATAACATAAGTATTTATGTAAATTGATAAGTTTGGTTATCTTTGCATATTTGAAGCCTAAATCCTTGAGCAAATCCTTCATCATAGTTGTAATTAGTATGAATATTAATCACAACTATTACTTCAGACTGTAGTACTCACTTATCCACAGAACAAACAGCTGGCACCTTGGTATACTACTACCAAAACTTTTTTGTACATGCACAAAATTACTGAATGAGCTCTAAAATGCATTATGCTTGAATATGTTGCTGAGTTACATCAAACCATTTAGTGGGTTGTTGGATAAAATTTAAATTTAAATATCACATATGTATTGTCTAATAAGAATAATTACCTTTTTAAGTTTCTTTTATTGGAACAAAATAAATATATACATATATCAGTTAGATGGACTTTATTTTATATGAATTTTTGTCCCCATATTTCTAAAGTCTCATCAGAAGCAGTATTTCAATAGAAACTGGAGCTATGCCAACAGTGAGATACAGTTATTGTACAGCAAGAAGCTAGTTCTATCCTACATCCTTGGTCTCATACTGTAACTCGTAGCCTACTACTTCTAGGATTTTTTTTACTTAGCTTGCCATATTTTTGGATGATTTTGTCCAGCTCTTTCCACTGCCTGTCTTTGTTTGTGATTCTTTTATCCCAGATGAGAATCATTCAAACTTGTTTTATCCTTTGCTGTTCTGGAATGTGGATTTTGTCTTTTACTCCAGTTGTTTCTACTTGTTTACAGGCAAGTATATTTTCTTCTCCTGACCCCTTAATCCAATATTTGTCTTTGTAAAGATTCTCTTCTATCTTTTATCGACTCTCAGTTGCCTCGTCTTCCCTTCTACCAGCTTGTTTTCTTTGTTTGACTCTCTCTTCACTTTTATCTTCTTATTAAATGCTTTCATTGTCTGTCCTCTTTGCACACCTTTCGGAGGTTTTCATCATGATCCCTACAACTTGTTGCAAGAGCCTTAAACCTCAATTTCTTTTTGTATCCCTTGCTGATATTTGTGCTCATGCAGGTTTTTGTCTATTTCAGCTTCATCTTCACTTTCATTCCTACATAATTCCCAAACTCAAGGCTCCTACTTCATGTCTTATGTTTTGAATTTTTTTTCTTAGACCTTCAGTCTTTTGAATCTCTTATTTTAGTTTAGATATCTTTTTCTACTTTGATTCTCTCTCATGCCATTATTTTGATTGTGTTATATTTTGATTTCTTACCTTTTTGCTAGCTGCCCTCCTTACACTATCTTTCTAAGGCTCTCTACAGTGACCCTGAAAGCTTTACTGCAGAAGGTCACATCTACCTGTTATCCACATTGACTTCAATTCCTTTCTCAGTAGCTGTTTGGTTAATGTTGTTTCTGGTACTTGGTTAGTTCAAATTCCTTACTTACTGGAGTTATACTCTATCAGTCTTATCTCAGGAAACGTTTTAGTTTCTTTAAAAAAAATATATAGTTGAGACATCTCATCAGAAATCATTTTTTCTCATTTTGGTTATCCTGATACAGAATTTTACTCATCTGGTGGTCTTTTCTTGACATCCTTTTGAAGAGGATTGGAGATGAATTGTTTCTGGAACCACTCTTATCTCTTGTTTTGTGGGAGTTCTTCATCTTTGCACATCTGAGGATGTTTTTTGTAAAAAGCTTGTTAATGCTCCCCTTGAGGGGCTTTCTCTATCATTCAACTGTCAACCTCCTTTTTATTGTATTCCAGTTTTTTACTCTCCTCTTTAGACCCTTTAATGCCTTGAAGAGGTTGTGTTCTCTTTCTAGGCAATGGTAGCAGTGGAAAAAATACATAACATTATCTGAGGTTTTACTCCAATCATTTTGTAGTTCCTAAAAAGATACAGGAATAGTTGTCAATTTTATATCTGTTGCATGTGAATCAATTCCTTGTCATTCTTTGGTTCAGGATGTAAGATTTCTTCAATCCAAGGTAGGTTGTGGATAACCAGTGTAGATGTTGTTTTTCATATTTCAGTTCCTTTATTTCTCCTTTTCTTCTACAGTAGTCAAGTTTCCTATCAAGTTAGCTACATCTCTGTATGGTTTTTCACTGTGGGTTAAGTGGACATTGTACTGAAAATCTACTTGTATGGTTCGCATTTCAACTTCTGTATCAACAGTTATCTCTTCTAATCTTATTTTGGGAGGTATCTTCTGCCTCATCGTTACTTCTGCTTTGGGAGTTTACCTATTTGTATTAGCTGGTCAACTTTCAATGTCGTTATTTATCCATACTCACTATCTGATTCCTTCATTTGTTGTATTAGCAGGTTAATTTTCAATGTCATTATTTATCCATACTCACTATCTTATTCCTTCATTTGTTTTATTAGCTGATTAACTTTTGATGTCATTATTTCTCTGTACTCACTATCTGATTCCTTCATTTGTTGCATTAGCTGGTCAACTTTTGATGTCATTATTTCTCCGTACTCACTATCTGGTTCCATCATTTCTTGAGTGAGCTTAGCCTTCTTCATATTTCTAACACATCAAGCTTCTGGTTTCAAAAGTTCTCTTCCTTTATGAGGAGCTCCATTGTCTTCTGTGGACTTTAGCCTCACTAGATTTGTTTCTTCCTAGGCGATGCACTCATTTATGTCCTTTTCAGTAGACTCTTGCAAATCTTTGGACTATGTCCAGAGATCCACTAATTTCTCTCAACTCTCTCTTTCAATATTTTCATTTCTTGCCATCAGGATGGCTCAATCAAACCCATGAAACCTATCAGTATAATTTCATAGAAAAGAAAACTATAAATCAACTTCACATGAAAAGATATTAATTCTATAAACAACCCAAAGCAAGACAACAACATCAAACTTCTAAAAGGAGATAAAGGCAATGCTATAGTTGTAATGAACACAAATGAATACATTAAAAAAAATGAACATCTTATCAGATACAAACAAATTTAAACTAATAAACACAAATCCAACAAAAACACATGAAAACCAATTAAACAAAATGTTACTACAAATGAAAAAACCAACACAATCTCAGAAAACATTTATTCTTATCTACACAGGACCAACTCGTGCACATCACAAACATGTGGCACCCCCAAACCTCATAAACTCAACTGTCCACTGTGACCAATGATGTTGACCTATGAATCATTTAACTATGTTAAATACATATCGTGAACATTTTCTAAATATGTAACATCAGTCGGCTCCTTTTACAAAGACTCTTTTTACTTTAAATATATTCTTAGTCAACCAAATCGTAAAGCCTTAATGGTCAGTTGTGATGTAATCTCCTTTTTCACAGAAGTCCCAGCAACTGAAGTCTGCAAGATTGCTTTAGAACTTTATATCCAAGACACCAACCCATTGATACACATCCCCAGCAACCAGTAGCAACCTTTATAGAATTCACTACCACCAAAACTAACTTTAAGTTTAATAACCAAAACTACCTATAAATAAATGGCCTAAGTATGGAGAATCCTGTGTTACCAGTTTCAGCCAACATTTTTATGACACAGATTATATCTCAAGCAATCAGTTCAGCCTTACACCCACTATTATACTGGTACAGGTGTGTTGATGATACAATTACTGGATTCACATCTACAGAATACACGTTATGTTTTCAATCACACTAACTCGATACACCCCAACATGAAGTTCCTGTGAACAGGAAAAACTAACCAAATAGCATTACTTAACCTCAATATTACTAGAACTGATACATAATTCAAAACAGAAATCCACAGAAAAATTACCCATACTGGATTATACATTCCCTGGGGCTCAGCACGTAAAATGAAACAAAAACATAACATATTAAGAAATCAAATAAACACAGCCACAAAGCTGTGCTCACCTGATAAAATTAATGAATAAATAAACAAAATAAAAGAACACTTAATTAAAATCAATATTTCCTCCACAAACCCTTGAAAAAATGAAATGCACACGCCTAGATCAACAACAAAGAAACAACAATAATTCCCAAGATACTACAAAATCTATACTGATGTATACCACATAATCCTGGCATCAGAGGAAAAATAACCAACATTTGGAAAAAAACTTGTAAACAAACACAATATTCAAGTAAACACCAGATTTATTCAAAAAACAGATACAAAACTGAAGTCCATACTATTTGAAAACTACACTGACGAACATAATTTATAAAATATAATGCAACAACTGCCACGACTTTTATATTGGAGGAACAAGCAGAAAAATGGAAACTAGATTCAAAGAACACAAAAAAACACCTTCACATGGTTTTGAACACTGTAAATCAAATAAACACAAAACATAACCATAGAAAACATCCAGGTACTAAGTAGGGAAACAAATATAAACAAATTCAAAATCAAAAAAGCACTACTTATACAACAATTGAAACCAAAATTAAACCAATATAAAAGAATATCTTAATACCTATACTAAATAATAACCTAACATACAACTGGAATGCCCCTACAATCCTGTATTTGTTTATACTCTCATCTCTGAGACAAGTGTCCAGCAACAGACAGTTGCAAACTCTCTTTTTATTAACCTTAAGATGACCAAAGAAGGTCGAAACTTTGTTCTCTGTTTTATTAATAAAACTGTCAATTCCCCTACCAGTCGTCATGAGATACATTTTTATTTCAGTATTTCTTAGTGACTTCATCAAGGCATTTCTAATCAGTCATTCTTGTTTGTCTACTTTTTATAAACTGGAATCTTTATTTAGTTCTCAGAGTTCTTACAAGTCCTCTGGATGAAGTTCTTCTGGAGGATAATGTGAACAGTCACATACACCTCTCTGTCGTATAACATGTTCACACTGTAGTTTTGTCTCTCTGTTTTTCATTATACAGTCATCTAAAAGGTGTTCTAAGCTGATGAAATGTTGACAGTTTTTTTACCCCTTACAAAAAGGGAACCCTCTGAGATGCTCTTATTGCTTCATATGGAATATTTCATCTTAAACTGTGCACCAAGTAGGGGTTAACAGATAGTGATAAACATTTGTTAAAACTTAGTATAAATTAAAAAGTGTATTGTCACATGATTGGGATTTCAGGTCTTCACGTTTCAGTGCTTTTCTCTTATAATTGTTATTAGTTTTCATGTAAGGAATCCCAGTTTTGCTCTATGGTAAGAGGTGTGTGAAATAAGGTTAGCTTAACACCAGAATTATAATATCATAATGTCAGTTGATTTATGTATGATCAAAAACCTGTGCAAGTGTAAGTTAGTAGAACAGTATGAAAAATTTGTTAATATTCCTAGAAGCCATGACAGTACTTGGTGTTTAGTAGCGATACAGAGGTTTGGTCATGATATAGAGGTTTGGGTTGATTCATTATTTTCAATAAATAATAAGAAATATTGAGAGGCCTTTGAGACAAGTAAGATAAACTATGCCTTGTTATTACTCTTATTGTCAACAGTATGTTTCCTGATTTGTTGTCTCTGGTAGTTAAAAGAACTCAAAATACTTCAAGTTATTTTTTCCTCGTATTCGTTAAGAAACTCATTCTATGACGTATGTTTAACGTGTTTCTATTGTCCTTAATTAACTCATTCTATGACGTATATTTAACGTTTTTCTATTGTCCTCAAGCTTGAGTCTCTTCCTAAAGCATATAGAATTCCCCTTCTATAACTGTCCTTAACTTGCCCTCAATCTGCTGGTATTAATCTTACATTCGCTGAGCTCTGTTTCTCGCTACATTTCATTTCCCTCAGAGACTTTCTCACCCCAACAGCTTCACTAAGGACCTTCTATCAACTTATTTACTACCTTGACTTACAGTAACGACAGAAAGTGTTCGTACCCCTGCGTCCCGAGTGGTTATTTGCTCATAACTTAAAAAGTATCATGAGTAGGCTAATAGAAGGATAATATGTTATAAATATTATACTAACACACATGTACATAAATTGTTATGTAAATTAAACGACAAATAAACTATTTATAAACAAATAACCTAAAATAGGAAGAGCAGAAAGTGTTCGTACAGTTCAGAATGTGGGGAAAAAAAACTGATATTCCCGTAAAAATTTTGTTTAGTTTGGCGAATAAACTATATTATACCATTCCAAAACTAGACACTGGGTTTATAATTATTGGAATTTAGCCAGCAAAAAAATTACTTCCGGCAATTTCGCGCCGTCTCCGTCATTATCTGCTTGGTCATCATGGTGAACAGGAAACAACTGTCCAGTGATTTAAATAAAAACGAATTATTGTAAAAATACAAGTCTCGTGTGCCTCTTTCCGGTATTGCTGCACAACTTAATGGGCCGAAATCTACTATTCAAAGCATAATTTCCAAGTTTAAGCTGACAGGATCAACTGCTAACCTCCCTCGTTCTGGACTCCCCACCAAAATTCCAGAGAGAACCAAGAGGAAGGTTCTCAGAGAAGTTAGTAGGAACCCTCGTTTAACACGTAATGGCCTACAGAAACTGGGGTTGAAGTAAGCACCTCTACATTTACGAACATTTTGGAGGCCTCCTGTGAAGACGAATTGAAGAAAATACCAGTTGGGTACTGTCAAACGATCATGGAAGGCTACGAAGAGAGATTGCGCCAAATAATTTGCAGCATCCCAGTTAAACTGATAACTTTTTCTGGAATTTGTCAGACTGTCTCACTTTTGGATATTTGCATCCCTCACGCTAATCCTAAGCAGGGGCGTAGATCCTGGGGGTATACATCCCCCATTCATTTAAGGTGGGGATATGGTGCATACAATAATCCCCCCTACAATTTGGTCTGTTGAATTGTTTTATTGCATCACAGGCCTACAAATTGTGTGTTTGTTCTTGTAATTCTCATGTTCTTACCAATCGAATTACATAATTAGACATACATGTAGGCTTTTTCAGTAGCCGAAACGTACATCTTTAATATAGGCGTGCTTCTAAGCTTTTCGATCTAAGCGATAGTTCGTAAGTATCAGTCAGTAGGCCCAAGTATACACGCAAGGCTTTGAAGCACGATCACAGAATCTACCTACTTCTTGTACGTAGTGTAAGATTAAGTAATATTTTCATCACAACAGATTGAACAGGGCATGAAATTCGAAAATATTACTCCCAAGCGTAAACTCCTGTGATCTAAATATGGCAGGCCATTTGTAGCTTGTAGCTGCATCAATCTTATGTGTATATTGTGCGGTTTTCCTACGCCATTTGTTCTTATTCATGTCTAGCCGGTTTTATTGTGGAACGCCTTACTCTCCTTAGCTGCCGAATGATGAGTTTTAACAGGAATATAATATATTTGTTTAAGTATTTTTTAGAAACTTGCAAATACTTGTGTTGTAACTGGCACACATTATTGTCCCAACGATGCCCAGGCGGGCAGTCGGCTCGGTATTCACTGTGTGGTTCGTCCCTTCGACTTAAATACATTGTACAGTTCAGTCCTACTTCCATTATGTTCTATCTTCGTTCGTTGTACGTTAGAGTTCTTCAATAAAGACTGTATTTTAGCCTGTTGAGTCATCTGGGAAACAGATTCCAATTATGACAAACAAGCGTCTAAAACTTTCCGATATTAGACAGTTCTACAAGCCAGTTACTGGTTCTACAAGTGACAATAGAGATGTAGATAATCCAACAACCTCAAGCAAAGGAATAGAAACTTGCCATACAGAGGAAATACCATGTTCATCAAAGGACGAGTCTGAAAATGCTTGTGTAACTCTTGCACATCATGAACCACCAGATAGTTGTGAAACAAGTTTGTGCAGTAATGAAAAATCTAACACTCCACAGATACACTGTGGAAAGTCATATCATCCAGACACACAACTAATACTACGACAGGAAGCAAAATCTCAAAATATCAACTTCCAGGGCAAGTGGTTTGATGAGTTCCCATGGTTGCATTTCGACAATCAGGCTTAAAAAGAATATGCTTTCATTGTGCCAAGGCAGAAAATAGAGGCCTTTTTACAGGGAAATTGAAGAGGCCAGTGGAGTATACCTTCATATTCACCGGTTTTTGCAACTGGAAAAGGCAAAACCGAAATTTAACGATCACCAATCCTCCTCTCAGCACAGATTCGCTACATCTCCAGAAGGTTCACTTGATGTAACCCCAGTAACTGTCCAGCTACATGCTGGAAAAAAATAAGCAGCAAAAGAAGTCTAGCCAAAATATTCAGAAGTTTACGTTTCCTCCTGCGTCAAGGTTTAGCATTACGTGGACATACTGATACGGAGGGAAACTTCCTGCAGTTAATGAAGCTCCTGGAAGAGGAAGATCCTGAGTTGACGGACTACTTGTCAAAGGAAACCACATTCACATCACCCCAGGCTCAGAATGAAATAATGGAGATGTTCAGCCATCAAATACTGAGGAACATAGCACACGAAGTGCAGCAAAGTAAATTCTTTGCATTAATGATTAATGGCACTCAAGATGTTACAGCTGTACGACACGTAGATGAGAACCTTGACGTCCATGAGACATTTCTTGTTTTGTACAGTGTGTCCGATACAACTGGTGAAACAATATTCTCGACTATACTTGATGTACTGACTAGACTCAATTTACCACTGTCAGGATTAAGAGCACAAACTTGTGATGGAGCCGCTAACATGAGTGGTGCGTACAGTGGATGCCAGGCAAAAAAAAGAGAATCAACCGTCAGCTTTGTTTTGTCACCGCGGAGCACACAAGGCTAATTTAATAATGTAACATGCAGTTGAAGCTTGTGAATGTGTTCGAGATTCTATCCAGTGGGTACATGAACTTGGTGTTTACTTCAGAGGTCAGGCAAATACAAGACAATCTTTGAAAATATTGTATCATCAGACAGCCACAATGGTCCAGTTAAATACATCCGCCCACTGTGTCCAACACGCTGGTTGTGCCGCCTATCTGCAATTACATGTGCTAATGATCACTACAGTGACATTGTTGATTCTTTGTCTGAATTAGCAAATAAAAAATCAAATGTAGCAGTGAAAGCACGAGGTCTGCTGGACAGATTTGACAAAGGAAAGACAGTTTCAGGATTGTTGATGGCTCAGCATCCATTAGCTGCATTAGAGGAACTAAACCGTACATTCCAAGCAAAATCAGCGACAGTATCTGGCATGATTGAAGCATCTGCAATGACAGTTGAGCAGTTTCGGGTGTAGCGAACAGAAGAATATTACAACAAGATATTTGATGAAGCTGAGAAAAAGGTAACTTCCCTAGATCTAGTGCCTATTGAACTACCACGCATTACTACAGAAGCCAATATTTTGAATTTGTGGACAAAGAACATCTGACCACTAGATTCAATGCAGACAACAATGACTTTAGGCAATATCTGGCGCTTGAAAGCATGATCACATCTGGCAAGATTGACAACTCAATTATAAACTTCTATCTAGAAATCTCTACACAACGGCTCGAGTTTCAGTTGCCCATGTTCAAAGAAACAACAAAAGCAGTATCTCTGAAAGGTTCGAAGGATACTTACTGTAAAATGCATGAAACAAGCCAGCAGATGTTTAGTGAAGTGTTTCTTCTCATGAAAATTTTGCTTGTATGTCCAGTATTCAGCAGCGAATGTGAACGCAGCTTTTCTGTATTAAAACAGTTGAAGACGTGGTTAAGGTCAACTATGTCTCAGTGTCGCCTCCACCACGTGACAGTTTGTCAGACTCACAAAGATGAGGTCGACAAGATAAATATAGAAGAGCTTATGAAAGAATTCATAAACAGATCATCACAAAGGAGGTCTACGTTTGGGAACATGTCGACTAGAGGACTAAATGAATCTTACTTCAATGAAAAGTATGAATAATTATGTGCTACATTGTATTGATGTGTAATTTTCAAAAGTTCGCAAAGACATTTTAATTATTTTTATCAAACAACATGAATAATTTTTTAGTAGATAGAAACTTATCAAGGGTAATTACTAATTTTATTAATATTTGAAAACGTAATTCATGCAATGAAAGTTAATAGTAATCTTGTCAAGTATAATGGTCATACTGTGCAGTGTGCAGGAATAAATTCATGTGGCAGTTAATTTGTGACACATTTGTCTTTATTCTATTAACATTTCGAAAACTGTTTACAACACCTCACTTATACAAACCTACATGGAAACCTTGAAGTATCGTGGCAACAAGATTACTCTGTGAATGTATGTTTACAGCTTTCAGGTTCACGTAATCAGAGATTACCAATTTGCAAATTGAACAGTCCAAATAAGTAGTTGCAAAAATCATCCCCGCCATCGGGTGTAAGAAAATCTACGGCCCTGATCCTGTTTGTTTGTTTTGGAATTTCGCACAAAGCAACACGAGGGCTATCTGTGCTAGCCGTCCCTAATTTAGCAGTGTAAGACTAGAGGGAAGGCAGCTAGTCATCACCACCCACCGCCAACTCTTGGGCTACTCTTTTACCAACGAATAGTAGAATTGACCGTCACATTATAACGCCCCACGGCTGGGAGAGCGAACATGTTTGGCGCGACTCGGTCGCGAACCCGCGACCTTCAGATTACGAAGCGCACGCCTTAACGCGCTAGGCCATGCCAGGCCTGCCCCTGATCCTGAAGACTTCTTCCTTTGAAATGAGGTGTTTGGAAGTATTTATTGTAAGTTGGAAGCTCGAGCTCAGGTTATTCATCAGTAGCCATTCCATAATTTCCTGATTTTCTTAGTCCATGGAGGCTCAACAGGTTTTTCGTAAAGTTTTCCCTGTTCCTTATTCTTTTAGTACTTTCCAACGTCTTCCTTAACGGGTTAGCACATCCAAAGGAAGATGCAGTTATGTCCCCCCCTTTGGCTTGTATTTTATTTTTCACCAGTTTTCCCCTGCAATTTCTGATTTCGCCCTGTAAATGTTTGCAGTTTCAAGATTTTTTTAATCTTCAAGCTTACATCTAGATTACACTCAAAATCCTATTTGCGGTTTCCAAAATTTCAACTTCAACGATGTCGCGATTCGCGTTAGTTAAGTGACATCAATAAAGTGGCGTGTCATAATGCTCACTTAATCAATGTAAAGGAAAGAATAAAGTTTGAATATTATAAAAATAAATAGAAATTATAAGCAAATAAGAATTTTAGGACTTGCACCCCAGTTTTTCAAATTCTTGGATACACTAGTGCTATCTATCCTTATACTTTATTGGGATTTTCTGCCAACAGTACGTCCTTCCATCAGGTCGTTCAATTCTTTTTATCTCGATTTTCGAAGGCAGTTTATTATACATTTTTGCCATTAGTGGCTATAGAGCAGCTTTGTCAGTTATCTTCTATCTCTTTTTCTGGCTATTCTCATTTCCCTGGTTCTTACAAACCTCTTCCAGGTCCTTTACTTCAGTTGTCATTCTCATTGTGGCCATCTTCTGGACTAGATACTGCTTCGTTGTCTAATCTCTCGTGTATTTCCCATTCAAACCTTTGGCTACCTATTCCCTGTGTCACATTTTTCTTACTTGCATGGGATGTTGTTCATAAGTTTGCCTTACACAACTTATAGATAAGTTAAATTTAATCCTGGATCACTTCATCATCCCCGAGATTTGGTTTTTTCTCTCTCTTCTATTTCATCCTTGTCCAGTCTCTTCCACCCATAATATCATCTTTGTCCTGTCTGAACTTTGACATTATTTTTCTCGTACTACTTCATCATATGGCGATTGACATCATCTTTTTATGGTGCAGATTTTTTCTTACATCTATTTTCACTCTGAGTGGTTAGGTTAAATGAATCATTTAGCTTAATTATTCTTCCACGAAAGAGGAAACATTTCAACTTTTTCATGTCACTTCCTATCAAGTGTGTAAACTCATGGATTCTTGTCTCTTATTGTCAATGGCCTCTGGATGAGATTTTCCAGGTAGGAATGTAGACGATCCCTAACACATTTGCGTCAATTACCTATACTATATTGCAATGTCATCTGCCTTTAGGGTTCGCCTACTTATAGGGGCCATTCTCCAAACTTTCTATAGACTTAAGTAAACATTCCAAAAGAAGTAAGTTGACTTGCTGGATAGTTCAGGATTTCTTTAAATAATACCTCCATCATGTCACCGAGAAAGAAGCCACTAATAGGTTCTCTTTACCATCTATCTGGATACTGAAAATGGCTCTTGTGATATGCCAGCAAGTTATGGCAAAGGAAAAATAATTGATTTTAGAATAGATAAAACACTAAATTATAAGTTCAGTGTATCTATTTATATTTTTTATTTTGCATTAAGATTGTTGAGAGGACTTCAAAACCATGTAGACGTTTTGGATGATGTAGAAATGATGTGTGATTTAAAAATTACCACATTTCTAGATTTCAAGTGATGTCTCGAATTTTCTGTTGTAATTATATAAGTGACTTAGTTTGCCATTTAACACTCCTACGAAAAAAATATTTACATCCACTAAAGTGATTTTGGGGCCTATCAGGCCCCATATATTTTTCCAATAGAAACACAGTGATTTAGCAACATTCATTACAAACAACTTTAGAATGGCTCTGACAAACATTTTTTTTTACAATTTGAGCAAACAATTTTCGACTGTCTATCTTTTGATCTGCCGCACAAATGGCATCGTCCTCTTTTTTGCCCTCTTTGCAGGCGGTTCACATGAGGTTGTTTTGCCATTATCTTTGCAGTAAATTTCTTTGATTTCAAGCACCAATTGCCGTATAAATTCTCTTCTGGCTCTTGATTTATGTTGACGAAGAAATTCTGGATGTTTTGTCGAGTATAGAACGAAAACATTGTACGCAGCAAGATCTAGAATGTTATAGAATATGCAGACTGACCAGCGCTTTGATCGCCTCTTTGTTGTATAATATCTCACCAGTTGATCGAGAGTGTCGACACCTGCCTTCGTTGCATTGTAAAGATTGACGATTTCGGGCTTTCCATTCTCTTCTACTTCACCAGACTGATGCTGAGAACTCAGTAGTAGCACATATTTTCCTGGTTTGTCTGAGTGCCTGATAAGAGTGATGTCGTCATGGTAGAAAAACTTTGGTGATAACTCTCTAGATTTTGCATTTATTTCAGGAGGCAGGAAGGTTCTTGATTTCCGTATGGTTCCAACAAGTCCTGTTCTTTTTGTTCGTAGGTACTTGGCAAGTGTCATTGTTGTGAAGAAATTATCTGTCGTATTGTCCTTCCTTTTCCAAGAAATGGCTGACTCAGTTCTCTTACTATTCTTTCTCCTTGATTTGTTTCTGTCGTATTTCCAACCTTTCCAGTATAAATTTGAGCGTTGAGGAGGTAACTTGTCTTTGCATCTGTTAGGCACCAAATCTTTATTCCGTATTTGCCTGGCTTTGTCGGAATGTATGTTCTGAAGCCATCTCTTCCTTTGAAGTTACATAGTTGTTCATCCACTGTCAGGTATTCGCTTGGGTTGTAACTGTTTTTGCAATTTTCAATGAAACAAATTCCAGACTCCAGATATGGCGGCATCTTTGATTTCTCTATTTCTTTGAGAATGGATGTCAAATCTGATTTTTGAGCACATTTTTTTGAATTTGTCTTGTGTAATCAGTTTTCGCAAAAATGGCAAACCGAATTCGGTTGAAAACATTTCGTCTATCGATGCATTTTTTGGATTTGCTTATTCCAAGGAAAAGATTAGCTGCGATCCATTTCCAGAGGTCTTCTTCAAAAATTGCTTCTTTCATGACGGTGTTTGTTGAGTGAATGATATGTTCCATCATATTATCACAAATGAAAATTTTGAATGTTTCGAATGGTGTAGAGACTCTTGGAGCAGCTTGCCTTGTAATGCCTGGGTTCCCATTGAATATATTGAGAGCTGCGGTTCTCCTGTTGATCCTTGAAGGTGTTGTTGAATAACTAAAATTCTTATCTTTGGACAAAAGTTCGTTCACTGGCATCGTAGTAAGATCTTCTTGATTACTTTCTTCACTTTCAGAAGGGTACGGCGCGATTTGTTCATCATTTTCGGCTTCAGAAGGATCATCATCACAACTTTCAGAGTAGTCTTCGACATTATCATGTTCACTTTCATCGTCGGATGGTTTTGTCAGTAAATGTACAGCTTCATCAAGAGATATCATTTTTGACACGGTTTGAAGATTTCAGCTCCTATATATATAGGATTTGTGGATTCTTCTAGAATATTCTAGAAGCTTGAAGAATATTCTAGATTATTCTAAATACTTCTGTAGAGTTTCTAGAATGTTCTAGAACAGGCGTGGGGAAACTAGGCAATAATCAGGACCGTCTAAAATTATTGTTGGAGTAGAGTTATTATCCTAAATATCCATCTTTTGAAAAGAAGTTGTAAAATTAATATATTTTTACTATAATTTGCTTTTTTCGGTTGCCCAGGCCTGTTCTAG
This sequence comes from Tachypleus tridentatus, assembly GCF_004210375.1. Lineage (NCBI taxonomy): Eukaryota > Metazoa > Arthropoda > Merostomata > Xiphosura > Limulidae > Tachypleus > Tachypleus tridentatus. The sequence continues at coordinate 32,287,703 of NC_134829.1, read as the reverse complement.
AATTATTCAGGAAATAAATAAAGTCATTTTTATGTTTTTTAATCTGGGGCCTAATAGGCCCCAAAATACCCTTAGTGGATGTTTAAAAAAAATTAAATATTATTTCGCAAATGTCTGAAAAGTCAAAGTATTATTCCTACTTAAAATATAAAGGGATAGGGTCAGTTAATGGCAATTTCATTTAAATACAAAATTATTAGCCTAATATTAATAACCTTTCATGTTGCTCTGGGGCCTATTAGGCCCCTAATTTTCGTAGGAGTGTTAATGAATATGCTACGTTAGTAGTTAGGAGAGGACGTTGTTTTAACAAGTAAGTAACTGTTTAGTTTTACTTATGGGTTGGGCTTATCGTTTGGAGAAGTAGCACACTTTTTTGTTAAGTGGATTTTGCATTCTTTATTGAATTAAAGAATGAAATGAATGCACTTATATGCTGATTTTAGCAATATGTTGAAACATCCACAACAATGCAATGTAACAAGAAATATAATCTATAATGTTTTGGCCTATAAATCATCTTAAATACTGACTAGGAGATAAATTCATTCTCTGTGTATGAAACATCTTACTGGTTCTGGAACTTTATATTTTAATACGCAAAGTTTTTGAGATGTAAATGCAGTGTTGAGTATTCACACTAAAACCATTACATGACCTGGCTACACTGTTCATGTGAGAGTTTAAGGTACACACAGTTCTGAATGAATCTAATGGCATGTCAATGACTGCAATGTTATACTGATTCCACAACATGTAATACCCACCAAACATTTCTTGCACAAGAAACGACTGAATGAGATAATCAAAAATGATAGCCCAGTTATCTTAACTAGGAAGAGACATCACATCTAGTAACAATCTCAAAAGTTTAATACTGGGGGCAGGTATTAAAACCAAACAAGATGATACAGGATCCCTAGATGTCATAAGCACATGATGAAAATTATATGCAAAACCATTACATACAAACATGACTGTCAGAAAGGGGGCTCTGAAAGAAGGCAGGTTTATTCCCCAAATAAATATCTTCTTACAATACATGGTACTATCTACACTCACCCACCCCTTGCATATAAAGTGATGTGATCCATCCGTGTCTACTCCGAATTTAATTTTTTGAATACTTTAAAGAAGTTTAAAACTGTTCACTCACATCACTGTTTTACAAACTTTATAAAAGTTATCAAAAAGTAGCACATGTCAGCACCAAGAGGTAGCACATGGCAATACCAAGAGGACTATTACTCTAATATGTTACTTTAAGTTGCCAGAAATTACATTTTAAGATATTGTTTATATATGAACAGCTTTTTTTGTTTTCTCAAGGTAAATATTAGATTAAATAACCTGGAACTTAATTAATCATTAGACTACTGGTGAACAATAAACAGTTTCAAATGAATAAGTAAACCTTGGTTGTTACCTGGTGATGTCATAAGGCACCAGCAGCCCTTCTGTAATAGCTTCTGGTGACAGACTTGCAATACATGTTTACTTAAAAACAGTAGATATAATATGTTCATATATTAAATATTAAGCACTTTTATTAAACTCAAATAATTTTTAAATATTTTGTCTTCAAGAAAAACTTTAAAATATTTTTTACATAAACAGCAGAATGTGACGATTTATAATTGATATCACTGATGAAATAACTGGGTCTTTTACTTGATATAACCTAAGTATGTTTCATTGTAAACACTTCCAATAACACTGTCATAATCAGTGAACTATAATTACATACAAGTTCTGGATAATTTAATGAGTGATAAACTAATTCTCAGGAACTAAAAGTGTACAATATCTATTTTCCACATACTGTAAACTTGCTACAATTTTTTAAAATAACATTCTATTACTCTCACATCTCTAAAACCATTCTACACATTTCCAAATCAGAAAAGTAATTACAAAACAACTAACAATGACATCAAGTTTACTGTTAAAACAAATTATTTATTTTTATCAGAAAAATCTATTCATTACATGGAGTAGAACAAGACTTTACAGACCGGGAGTGGTGACCAGCCATTAATAATTGGACACGTTTAAATGTTAGGGAATATTTTAAAAACTGTTTGTACGTGTTTGTACGGCATAAGACAAGGAGTGAAACGATATATAAACAAACTTACATACCCAAGTTTTTCTGAGCAAGTTCAGTTAATAATATCAGTTATAAATATACACCAAAATATTTAGTTAAAACGCATAGCAAAAACTTGTATACAAATAACTTTCAGAAAGCTAAGGTTTTAGTTTTGATGTATCAAGGTAGAAAAGAGTTGTTACATGTGTGCATACAAACACCTTTGTTTATATTTGTTATAAAGTTGAATAAATGAAATCAACTTGAATGTAATGGACGGATAAAAACATATTATTCAAGATAATATAAGTATCTTCCAGATTAAGGTATTAAAATATAAATTTCTCAGCTAATTAAAATTGGATCTATCTTCAGGATGGATGGTAGGCCAGAATAAGGTACAAAAATATATACTTTTCAGCTAATTAAAATCAGGTCCATCTTCAGGATGGATGGTGGAAGAACATAAACAAGTCATGTTTCATGTAATGTACGATATTCTATTACAGTAACATTACATGAAACATGTAAATTCACTTAATCATAGCTTGCGCATTAGTACAGCTTGTAAAGAAACACCAACAATAATATTTTACGTATAACTACCTTGCATTAGAGGGTGAGCTGTATAACTAAAAAAATAACAATAACCTAATTATTGACATATAGACAGGGTTATCAAAGTTTCAGGAAAATATTTAACTTAAGAAACTTTTATTCAATAAGTAATGAATGTATGAATTGTAAGAAGTGTTTTCACTCATAAAGTGAAAACAAGTACATGATACAAAGCTGACCAAATAGACATGATTCGTCCCCAAAACTCAGTTGACATTGTTAAACACTTACTCAGTGGGTGAAACGTTATACAAGAAATTTGATCTTTTCTTAATTTCTTATAACAATGTCATGAATTATTGTTCAGTCAACCACCATGTTGTTATTGATACTCTGTTGAAGTTGCCTGTTGTAAGAAGAACGTTTACATGTAACAGTGATGTGCTCTGTTGCTTCTACAATTATTAAAAAAAGTCTTCATAAAACATCTGTATTTGTAGTGACCAAACTCATCAGACTTTGTGAATAACTACTAACTTTATGCATTATCAAATTAAACCTTGAATATAAGATATATTAAAACATACTTGAATAATGCAAAAAATACACAAGTGACCCATTTACGGAAGTTTTGTGAAATTTCAGACGTAGATAAAAATTGGCAAAAATGTTGGTGGTAAATTATTTTAAGACAGGGAAAATGTAAATAAAGTTTCTCAGAAGTCGATTCTGGGACATTTATGATTTACTACTCACATCAATAACTTGGATAACTTTAACTACACTATTTCCAAAATTATGGTGATGCTAAGTTAAGAACATTTATTTCAGAGTGACCCAAGGAGAAACAGATAAGGTAGGACAATAAATTTGACTACCTGGTAGCTGGACAACATCAAATGGTAAATGTGGTCATTAAGGCAGAGAACAGCAGTGGTAAAAGTTATTTATAAATAGTAAGATTTCCATGTGGACAATGTGGAGAGTTATGGATTATTGTATTATATCAGTCCTAACATATGCATCAGCATGTTACAAAATACTGCTAGCTAAGTATGGAAAAGATAATTAAAATGATTAGATTCTAGTTCTTAAGGTACATTCAGAAGGTATGTTGGACATGTCACACCTGAAATAAGGGTGTTACAGAAGGAACATGTTGACTAATACCAGAGAAAGAGAGATTCTAGGACACGTTACAAGGAAAGAAGAAATTGAAAGTGTGACTGTAACTGGAAAGACTAAATGAAGGAGAGACTGACTACCATCACGAGTCTGTCTAAACTGATAAAGGTAGCAACATTAGAACTTTTTTATGCCTCAATAAGAAGAAATTCATGGAAGAGCATAATCACCAGTGCCCTGTTTGGTTAAGGTATCTTTAGAGACTGACCAGGAAGTGTAAGTTATAAAAATGTAGAAAGGATTAGATTAGTGGTAGTTGAAACATGAAAGGTATGAAAGAATATTGTAGTTGGTGGAAAAAAACAAAATACTGATTACTGATACAATCTTAGTCTTTAAATGGGCTGGTAATTTTCATGAAAAATGTTCAAAGAAATCAAGTGTAATTATATTAAAGCTTTAAATAAACTACTATACCTATACTAGTACTATGAACTACTACTGACGGACTGGGATATATATTTTTCAATATAGCTACACAATATGAACAGTCATTTTGTGGAAATAATCAAAATTTTACATGGCCATCAATAATAAATATATAAATTATAAATCTAGCCAACAAGTTACACGAGAAATGTTAAAAATTAAGTTGTATTTGTTACTACATTTCAATCGTCCATTCATCTTGCGTAAAATATCCTTTTTAGAAGTTAATTTAAAACCCTGACCCGTGTTTTATATCATCGTTCAAATTCCTCAAAATCATAAGCATTTTTTGACATCTGTATCCTTGAATCACAAGCGATCATTCCAGCCTTACACCCACCACCATACTGGTACAGGTATATTGATGATACAGTTTCTGAATTCACATGTACAGAATACACACTTAGATTTTTTAACCACGTTAACCCGATAAACCCCAACATTGAGCTACCTGTGAATATAAAAAACTAACCAAATACCATTTCTTAACTTCAAGATCACTAGAACCGATACACAACTCAAAACAGAAATCCACAAAAAAGTCATCCATACTGGATTATACACACATTCCCTGGGACTCAGCACATTAAACAAAACAAAACTCAACATATTAATACACGAAATAAATACAGCCATCAAACTAAGCTCACCCAAGCAAATTAAAGATGAAATTAAAAATATAAAACAACACTTCATCAACAAATTTCCTCCAAAATCGTGGAAAAAATTATACGCACACACCTACACCAACAATAAACAAACAATAATAAATCAAGATACAACAAACTACAAAACCTTACACTGCTGTATACCACATGTTCCCGAGATCAGCGAAAAAATAAACAACATTTGGAAAAAACTTAACAAAACACAACATTCCAGTAAACACCAAATTTATTCAAAAACCAGATACAAAACTAAAGTTCATGTTACGTAAAAACTACACTGACAAACATAATTTACCAAATATAATGCAACAACTGCCACAGTTTTTATATTGGAGAAACAAACAGAAAAATTTAAACTAGATTAAAAAAAAACAAAAACAAACCTTCACACGTTTTTGAACACTGTAAATCAAGTAAACACAGCATAACCGTAGAAAGCACCCATATACTGAGTAGGGAAACAAATATAAACAAACACAAAATCAAAGAAGCCCTACTTATACAACAACTAAAACCAAAATTAAATCAGTATAAAGGAACATCTTCATACCTATACTAATTTGTACGTTTTGATTTCAAGTGGGTTTCTCGTCATCAAGAATTGTTTTGATATCTGTTGTCATATCCACTATTGGAATAGTATACTTGGTATTGTTAAGACCACTATTGGAACCAGTATACTTGGCATCGTTAAGACCACTATTGGAACCAGTATACTTGGTATTGTTAAGACCACTATTGGAACCAGTATACTTGGCATCGTTAAGATTTATTTTCAACTCCAGTGTTTTCTGCAAAACTTAACTTTATTGATGCAAAAATGTTCATGAAGAAACTTGAATGTTAAATTAAAAAAAAAAACGTCACAGGTACAAAACAAAAAATAATCTTCGTGCAACTGTAATATATTCAAGGTGCAATTCAGTTTATTCAGGTATATTAAGTATTATAAAATTTTCATTGCATCAGAGGTAAAAATAGTTTGTTCTGTTGCTATTTAGTACAATTCAAGCTTCCTATACACTTCTGTTTGAATATTTTTAAACCTATTCTGTTTACATATTGATGCTAGATGATCAAGTAAGGAATCACAAGATATTTTAACCATACTTTCGTTCATAAAATAAAGACATATTTAGTGCTCTAATGAAATCCGTAGCCAACTTCCCATCAATATAAACTGCCAAAAAAGTTATTATAGAAAACACAATAACGTGACTGTAGTCTGTCACACTACCATAATAAATACTAGGTCATAGTAAATTATCTTTTAAATAATTAAATATTTTCTACTAGTTCCTTTAGACAGAAAAACAGTTGAAAAATACAAGTAACAAAAAAGTACGGTCTCTCGTGTAGTTTCGAAATCAAACTACACGAACAGAAACAATAAACAACATTGTAATAAAACTGGACGTACAACTGGGTATGTTGTTCTTGATGAATAGAATTCAATGAGTAAAAATATATATAAGAGTAAATAATAATAATAATTAGCCACAGGAAAAACCCGTTTGAAGAAATACCACGAAAACAAAGGATAATTAATATAAATTACAGTCACCAAGTGGGCACTAAAAAAAATAAAAACAAGAGTGCATGGTTATATTACGAACAGTAAATTGGAAGGGTGATAATTGGTAGAGGGTATATAAACTGCAAATAGACTAGAAGATATGAGATGAATGGTTGTTTCTTTTGTGTAAAAACTGTAGGTAAAGGGGTAAAATTTGATTTTGATGTGTATATCGCAGTTGCAAGTGGTACATAATGTGCGAGAGCTAAATTCACACAGACAACAGATACAGTAGTTGCTCTAGAATCTAGAATATCCATTACAGTCAAAGCAGCGCAAAACTATACACTATGGCAAGTGGTACCATCGTAAAACATAAATACATGGAGCACTGATCCGCATAACTAGTTCATAATTCCACTCAAACATGAGTAAAAAAGGCGTGCACACATTACTGTTGGTAACCAAGACGCGTCATGGTTGTTAGAGTAGAGGGAACACTTTGAAAACAAGGAGTAATGGTATGTCGATATTGAATAAGGAAGCACACGATGTGGTCAAACGTTCATTCAACGATACTTTTTGACAGTTGAAAAACATTTTTGTATAATAAACAACCAACTTAAAGATAACAGGTATATGTTGGTACAAAATCACACGAATGTTATTATGACTGAGAACATATGTGATAGAAGCAAAGGGTAAATAACTGTTAGTTGCATCTGATTTTTTACATTTACGAGCATAGTATTAGTATTAATATAACACAGGTTTAAACAAACAATAATTATTGCTGCTGGTATGAAAAGTAAAGGTAAAAACAGAAACTCAGTATTGAAGTAAATAACACAGATACAAATGGTAAAAAAATTACAGTGCATATATATTATATAACAAACAATTACACGTAGAAGAAAGTGTGACTGATGGTAATATCACAGCACACTGTGCGTTTTTCATTGTTGTTGTTATTAGCACACGCGAAAAACAAAAGCAGGTCTTATATGATGACTCCATTTATTGTTTATAATTGTTAACAATTCTCCAAGATTATCCACAATTTGCTATATGAAACTCAACTCAAACCTTGCAAAATACATGCTCGATGCATCATTACGTAAGCATTAAAACATTTCACTGGAAATACCATTCAAAAAGTCCACAGACCTTGTTTTGTCTCGAGCAAAAATTATACTCTATAACTTAACAGTTTAAGAGAGAGTACTCTAAACGAATAAGTAAATAATCTTGGAGAGTAAATCCAATCTGACTTGAGTGTTGTTCCATGACCACAATAACAAACTGTGTTGACAAAAGAAAATTTCATTCTAAATAATCGAGAGCAAAGTCAGTTTGTCGTAATGCCTTAGTTAAAACCAATACAAGCTAGGTTAAAAATCAGATATTTGCAGAACACTTTTCGGTTTCCTTAAACACTTTTTTACTAGCAAACTAATTTAACGAGCCTTGTAAACAATCATAACGCAAGTGTTCAACGCCATGAGAGTCAAGTAGAGATAAATCAGAACAGAAAGTAAAGTGATAACTACTGACCACAAAACACCTGCACTTTACCGACAGTTGTTTACAGAAACACTCGCAAAAGAGATGTACGTCTTAATCGTAACATATTAAATGATATGCTTGAAATCATGTAGTCATAGTGCTCTTAAACGTAGACATGTAGAAATGTGAGCAGCATCAGAACGTGCTTTTATTTATACAAGAAAAATATACATGTACTGTGCATTTTGTATTACTTGGTTTAAACGAAAGTTGATTTATGTGAAGGTAATATGATATTGAAGCTTGTATCATTATTGATGAGATATAAAAATAAACAGTAGTTCATAATAGGGCTTCTTGTTTAACAGTTACATGTCTACCCTAACTAGTCTGCCCTCACAATTTATTGGTTTATAATGCATGACAGCAATAGTGTTCAAAATAGTCGATAAGACTGGCAGTACTTTATTCAATCCTGATATATAGATAAAAAATCTATGCAAGAAATGTCTCGTATAAAATCGATTGTTGGACTTAAGCCATCAACATCAGTGGTTTTTGTTTCTCAGCTTCTTACTGTAGTAGAAAGTTGGACAAGTTTATTCAAGATCATCACATTTCTAAAACCAAAACACAAGCAATATTCCCGTTTCCATTAATAATTTTAAATGTATTAAGCGTTGTTGCCAGTAAGAACATTAAGGGAATATCTTACATACGTAACTAGTAACCACCCTAAAGATAATGGCTTGTTGATATTCAGTAATTTCCCATGCTACCTTTCATAGATTATGTAGTCATTGTTCACAGGATTGTTTACACATCTAAATAAACAGCTTCCTACCCCAAATCTTAAAGCACGCCTCTTATTTGGTATTCAGTATAAAATACCTCGAAGCCTCCAAAATGCTGTTACAAAAAGTGTAAATACAGAGTTCATTTTTACTGCAGTAGTCTTCAAAAGAATGTAAACAACTGACACGATACAACATCACAATAACTGCTAGTATTTATACAACTTGTCCATTTTCTCCACATACGTGCAACTGATAATTCCATTACATCACATGATGCGTTGCAACATCATATTGTGATATACTTGTATAATTTTTAGAGCATTATTATTGCCAAGTGTTTGTTATTTTATAGCAATGCATTAACGCCAAACAAGACAAAAGTAACGGGAAAAGCTTAGTTTGTTATATTAATCTAATATTCATTAAGCTTTATTATTCATTCAGCTTAGCTTCTAGGTCGACAAAATCGGTTTTGCACAAACTGCCATTTATTTAGACTTAGAGGTTCGTCCTCGTGTTTCATTGACGTTATAGTCGTAAAAAAAAACAAACTATTATACCAAATTGAGATATCTAATTGCGTTTTACCCATGTTTGGATAATATTTTTAAAAACTTCAAATATCTTTTTATTTCCACAATGTGTAAACCTTTAATTCAAATATTAACAGTCGCATAAATTTCATTTCATCATTCGAAACTGCATTTAGAAATAACAAAAATAATAAGCATCATCAAAATTCCACACGAAAAATAACATTTACACTTATCACCATAAAATATTCAATGTTACCATTTAGTCCTCAAACTGCATGGAAACTTACTTCACTGTTAACAACGACTACTAACTTCCTTAATCTCTCTTTTAGCAACATCAAATCAATACAGTTAGAATCCTTCAATTATTATTTTTATTAGATTTTATTAATTTAACTCCTTGTACCTTCTAATATTTTGACATCGTATTAATACAAACGTTTCTTCTTAATACCACCTACAGTTTAATTTTGGCTTCACTTGACTATGTCATCTAACTTGTTTTATTTAAAACACCATATAGCTATTAATATAGTAAAACCGGTTTCAACAACTTGCACATTCTCTTGTAAACACTGACGAACGTTACAAAATAACGAAGTGTTTGCCAACGACTATATCATTTTTCATATATCGCAATAGTACGAGTGTTTTTTCTTTGAGCCTCTGTCAATTTAATAACAATTCTTATTCTATTTGAGTTACCATGACGTCAATTCCTTGCAGTAAACACCATCTTTAGTGTAATTTTATATCATAAAAGTTATTTCAACCTTACTAAATTAACAATCTGATCAAGTCAATAGCAAATTTACCATCATCAAAACACTCCAACAGTCTCATTGACACTGTAGTTACACAAAATCAAACCACCGCCTTACTTTGTACGAGGTCTGTTCAAAAAATACGCGGACTGTTTGAATTGCGCGGCTTCAGTTGGTTCCAGGGGAATCCGCTTGGTGTCGCTAGGTTCGCACAGATCAGCAGATTACGACGCCATTTCCCGATTGCAGATATCTTCATTTGTGTATTAGCTACGCGGTTTTAAGTGAAATGCGATTTTTTCGTTTGGCGGATTTCAGAATGAATGACCTGAAGGAGCAACGACTTGCTGTGAAATTTTGTGTTAAACTTGGAAAATCTGCGACTAAAACTTTTGCTATGCTTAACATGGCTTACGGTGATGTTGCTATGAAGCGTACGACATGTTTCAAGGATGGTCGACAGTCCATTGAAGATGATGAGCGTCCTGGACGTCCTTCCACATCAACTGACGACCCACACGTCGACAAAATCAACACACTGGTGCGGGCAAATCGACGTCTGACTGTCAGGTAGCTTGCTGAAGAGTGTGGGATATCAGTTGGATCTTGTTACGAGATTTTGTCCGAAAAATTGAAAATGCACCGCGTTGCTGCGAAATTTGTGCCACACCTGATGACGGACGAACAAAAAACCCAATCGCGTCCAGGTTTGTCAGGAATTGCTTGATCGTTCAGAAGAAGATGAAAACTTCTTGTCAAGGATCATAACAGGTGATGAATCATGGGTTTATGGTTATGACATTGAAACGAAGGTCCAGTCGTCCCAGTGGATGGGTGAAACATCCCCCAGACCCAAAAAAGCTCGCCAAGTTCGATCCAAGGTCAAGGTGATGCTGACAGTTTTCTTCGATGCTAAGGGTGTTGTTCACCACGAGTACCTCCCCGAAGGCTGCACAGTGAACCAGACTTACTACATTGAAGTTCTGAAACGTCTGAGAAACGCCATCCGTCGCAAAAGGCCAGATATGTGGAGGTGTGGCGACTGGTTTTTCCATCACGACAACGCTCCAGCCCATTCAGCCCTCAGAACTCGTGAGTTTTTGGCCAAACACTCGATCACTGTTCTTCCCCCCCCCAACTCACCTGACCTTGCTCCTTGCGATTTTTTTTCTTGTTCCCCAAACTCAAAAGACCCTTGAAAGGAAGAAGATTTGAGACGATTCCCGAGATTAAGGCAAATGCGACGAAGGAGCTGGTGAACATTACAAAAGAAGCGTACCAGGACTGTTTCAACAAGTGGAAACACCGTTGGGATAAGTGTGTGCGTTGGGGAGAAGAGTACTTTGAAGGGGTCCCAGACCTGTAACTTCTAAATAAAGTACATTTTGTTTTATGACGTCAGTCCGCGTATTTTTTGAACAGACCTCATATAGTTATCAACCTCCCACGATAAACATTGCAAGCTTTTATAAATTGTTTTCTATAAACAATAATCAAAAATATTTTCAACCATTCTCGCGAAATTACAGTAGCGTTTAAAATATAGTAGTTTATCTTTTCATTCAAGTCGCTAGTAATTCTGCATAACTTTAGATCAGGGTAAGATATGAACTAATTACAACCTTAACTTACAATGTGTACAAATGCTGAAACTTATGAATCTCACGATGTATTCTAGTAACTGTTACATCAATTCACAAACGTTTATTTTTTGCTAATCAATTACCTATTCTCACATTTCCAATTATTTACTCTCATGGTTTCAAAATGTTATACGGCGACAACTACGCACATCTCCCTGTAATTGATATTTAAGCTATAGGAACAGTGCTACGCTGTTACACGTTGAACGGTACTGCAGCGGTACTCCATTTTTACAGGGAGAAGAGCAAAAACATGCGGTCCATGGAAGCAAGGGAAGAAGTGCTTTCCAAATATGTGTTTACAAAGAAAGTAATTTTTAAGTATCAGCTAAATATGACGTATTGACTTGCAATTGATTCATACTGGAAGCAATCTACTATATCGTACGAAATCAGTAATCACCTTATGTGGGCGAAACTGCTGCTTGTCTGGCCTACCGCTTCTTGGCTGAGCTGTTATTGCTCCTAGACATTTCCACTTCACAATAATAGCACTTGCAGTTGACCAGGGTAGCACTTTCAGGGCAGAAATTTGACGAACTGAATTGTTGGAAAGGTGGATTCTATGACAGTGCCACGTTGAATGTCACTGAGCTCTTCAGTACTGCCAATGTTTGTCTATGGAGCTTTAATGGCTGTATGCTTGATTTTATGCACCTGTTAGCAATGGGTGTGGCTGACATAGCAAAATCCACTAATTAGAAGGGGGTTCCACATACTTTTGGCCACGTAGTGTATCTCGATATTGTAAATCTATAATTTTTTACGTTTCATATCGATATCCTCAAAAATTTTCATTAAAATGTTATAAACATGAAAAATAAATAAAAAGAACAACCAATTGTTTGTCCACGCTCCCTCATTTGGGAGGAGGCTATAAATAACAGCTGAAAGTGAAATGTCTTTAAAAATTTTGTTTTAGCAGACCTACTGCTGTGTTTATAAAATCTAAATGGTTGTTAATAATTTTATATTGCATTTAAAGCATCAGCTAAAACTTAAGCCTGCCCTGCATGCTTATCGTTTTTGAAAAGCTGATCGAACACGATCAGCATCTCTGTAATCTCAAGACAGCTGGTATAGATATTAGAACACTAATTAAAATAAAATACACAACCGTTTCGACCTTCTTTGGTCATCTTCTGGTTAACCTGAATACATTTTTCTTCAAGTGGGTTTCTCGTCATTACAGACTATCATCTTTGTTACTGATCCGTGAATAAGTGTGTGACGTGTCATTAGCGTAAGTATGATTGCTGTGTACAAATGTGTAGCTTTGTGCTTAATTCAAAAACAACAACAACAACAAACAACTGTATTCACGATGTCTGTCAAATGAAATGTTTCTAGAAAAGAAAAAAAAACGCATCATTTTCACATAAACAAACCCACAGTTTTCTACGCATAGAGGGCAAATCGAACACGACTGGTCTTGTTCACCTTGAGTGACGTCACTTGCTTTTGACTCTTTTTAAGTTACACTAACTTTGGGAGCTTGCATGGCCGGGGCGGAGCAAATTATCAAAAATTATTTGTTCTTAATTTTTAATTTTTATTTTATGGCACTTAAATATAAATACAATCGTATTGTGTTTTAATTGTCCGACTTCTTTAAGATCTTAACAATAACTAAAGGTCATTTCTAAGTATTAATGAGTTAATAGCTAAAATCATGTCAAAGTGTCAGTTGATATCAAGAGATATTTCAAAATGTCACCTAATTATAAAATGACTAATAAGGTTTCAAGTAAAATTGTTTATGTTGATAGGAAGAGTCATCATAAACTATCACGGCATGACCAAGTAGTTAAGGCACTCGACTCATAATCCGAGGGTCGTGGGTTCGAATCTCCGTCACACCAAGCATGCCTTTCAGCCGTGGGGGCATTATAACATGACGGTCAACTCCACTATTTGTTGATAAAAGATTAGCCCAAGAGCTGGTGTTGGTTCCTTCTTGTCTTACACTGCTAAATTAGGAACGGTTAGCGCAGATAGCCCTCGTGTAGCTTTATGCGAAGTTCAAAAGTAAACAAAATATCAGTTGATAGCAAAAGACATATCAAAATAATAATTACTTATGAGATATATTTCAAAATATTAAAGAATAACGTTTATTTTGATTTCAAGACACATTTCAAATTCCCATCTATCACAGGAGATATACAAAAACAACAGTCAAGAGCAAAATATGTTCGAAAACATTGTGTAATACAATTTCTATGATGATGATACAGATTCTGTAATTGAAAATATTGTGTAATACAGTTTATTATTTTCATGATACAGATTCTGTAACTGAAAACATTGTGTAATACAGTTTATTATGATGATGATACAGATTCTGTAACTGAAAACATTGTGTAATACAGTTTATTATGATGATGATACAGATTTTGTAACTGAAAACATTGTGTAATACATTGTGTAATACAGTTTATTATGATGATGATACAGATTCTGTAACTGAAAACATTGTGTAATACAGTTTATTATGATGATGATACAGATTCTGTAACTGAAAACATTGTGTAATACAGTTTATTATGATGATGATAAAGATTTTGTAACTGAAAATATTGTGTAATACAGTTTATTATGATGATGATACAGATTCTGTAACTGAAAACATTGTGTAATACAGTTTATCATGATGATGATACAGATTCTGTAACTGAAAACATTGTGTAATACAGTTTATTATGATGATGATACAGATTCTGTAACTGAAAACATTGTGTAATACAGTTTATTATGATGATGATACAGATTCTGTAACTGAAAACATTGTGTAATACAGTTTATTATGATGATGATATAGATTCTGTAACTGAAAACATTGTGTAATACAGTTTATTATTATGATGATGATTCTGTAACTGAAAACATTGTGTAATACAGTTTATTATGATGATGATACAGATTCTGTAACTGAAAACAGTTTATTATGTGATGATACAGATTCTGTAACTGAAAACATTGTGTAATACAGTTTATATGATGATGATACAGATTCTGTAACTGAAAACATTGTGTAATACAGTTTATTATGATGATGATACAGATTCTGTAACTGAAAACATTGTGTAATACAGTTTATGATGATGATACAGATTCTGTAACTGAAAACATTGTGTAATACAGTTTATTATGATGATGATACAGATTCTGTAACTGAAAACATTGTGTAATACAGTTTATTATGATGATGATACAGATTCTGTAACTGAAAACATTGTGTGTAATACAGTTTATTATGATGATGATACAGATTCTGTAACTGAAAACATTGTGTAATACAGTTTATTATGATGATGATACAGATTCTGTAACTGAAAACATTGTGTAATACAGTTTATTATGATGATGATACAGATTCTGTAACTGAAAACATTGTGTAATACAGTTTATTATGATGATGATACAGATTCTGTAACTGAAAACATTGTGTAATACAGTTTATTATGATGATGATACAGATTCTGTAACTGAAAACATTGTGTAATACAGTTTATTATGATGATGATACAGATTCTGTAACTGAAAACATTGTGTAATACAGTTTATTATGATGATGATGATTCTGTAACTGAAAACAGATTCTGTAACTGAAAACAGTTTATTGATGATGATACAGATTCTGTAACTGAAAACATTGTGTAATACAGTTTAATACAGTTTATACAGTTTATTATGATGATGATACAGATTCTGTAACTGAAAACATTGTGTAATACAGTTTATTATGATGATGATACAGATTCTGTAACTGAAAACATTGTGTAATACAGTTTATTATGATGATACAGATACTGAGAATACAGTTTATTATTATGATGATACAGATGTAACTGAAAACATTGTGTAATACAGTTTATTATGATGATGATACAGATTCTGTAACTGAAAACATTGTGTAATACAGTTTATTATGATGATGATACAGATTCTGTAACTGAAAACATTGTGTAATACAGTTTGCTATGATGATGATACAGATTCTGTAACTGAAAACATTGTGTAATACAGTTTATTATGATGATGATACAGATTCTGTAACTGAAAACATTGTGTAATACAGTTTATTATGATGATGATACAGATTCTGTAACTGAAAACATTGTGTTATACAGTTTATTATAATAATGATAAAGATTTTGTAACTGAAAACATTGTGTAATACAGTTTATTATGATGATGATACAGATTCTGTAACTGAAAACATTGTGTAATAGAGTTTGTTGTGATAATGATTCAGATTCTGAAATAACAACTGTAACTGAAAACATTAGAAACATTCAGTAGAAATAATTAATAATCAAGGGCGTTTGAATGTTAAGCAATTCTTCTTCGTCCCGCTCGTGGTTAAGATGTGATGTGGGCTTGTTTTATAAACGTGTTTTTTGTTTGGTTTCTTCTTGGTCTACTTTTTATATCAACGAATAGTGGGATTGATCGTAATATTATAACGTCCCCACGGCTGAAAGGGCGAGCATGTTTGGTGTGACGGAGATTCGAACCTGCGACCCTCGGATTATGAGTCGAGTGCCTTAACCACCTCGCCATGTCGGACTATGAAGGTTCGTAATAAGGGGTGTAGGTAACCAGTGTTGTGACATATATAGTCAAGGATGTCGACGTCATGTAAACCACGTGTTTAAGCTGAATTGTCTTGGAGAACTAGCCAATCATAATCTAAAGTATCAAGTTTAGTTTGTGCCAAAGATGAGTGTACAGTATGTAAAAGACTTAAAATGTGATAATATTTATAACAATGTTAACCAGTCTTTTTAAAGATAAAATTATGAATAACAAATAAGATTAAAATAAAAATATTGCCAAAGGTGGTGGGAAAATGTGACGTAATATACAGGAAATATAGAGAAATTAAAACATGAGTGATGCTGTGTACAGGAAATATAGAGTGATGCATGAGTGATGCTGTGTACAGGAAATAGTACCAATATAGAGAAATTAAAACATGAGTGATGTTTTTAATATAAAGTAACTTTAACAATGAATTTATGTTTGAAAAATCGTTCTAGAGACATACGGAGATCAACGATCCTAGAATAGAATATAGTATTTGATATTGCTAACCAATAAGTTTCTAGCGATTGCTGTCATTTGGCGTTATAGTATTTGATGGTGCTAACCAATAAGTTTCTTTCATATCACTCTTTCTTTCAGATGTCTTTTATGGTATTTTATCATTAGAAGCGATATAATGAATTTTTTTGTCAAGAGTGTGTGTGTGTGTTTTCTAAAAGCAAACCCACATGGGGCTATCTGCTGAGCTCACCGAGGGGAATCGAACCGCTGATTTTAGCGTTGCAAATCCGTAGATTTAACGCTGCACTAGCGGGGGGCATTTTGTCAAGAACTTTCACATCTTTTGCTTGTTCCGAAAATCTTTCAAATATTTTTGATAAATCTTGGATGAAGTTCATCTTTCTCTACCGTATCTCACAGTTTCTTTGATAAGACTTGATAAACTTAATTGTGTTAATCTTTGTTTAATCATAAATGTTGGTGTTGAAATTTTTAAATAAATGTTTCCGTATGTCATCAATCTTATTTAGAATTTGTGATTTTACTTACATGCCTATGTTTAAAACATTAATGACCAGTTTATGGAATCTAATTGAATAAAAATGTATAGAACTGAAATGTTCATCAAATATTGAATGTGCTTTAGTGTTTGTATCACTTTGTTCACTGAAAAAAAAATTCAGTATATACTGTTAAATAGACTTGGTTAACCCAAAACTGGCTTTGTCATGCGGGTGTCAATGATCACAACATACAGTATTTAAAAATGTCGTTTGGTTATACAGGATGTCCATAAACTATTCACTCCATTATAGGCCTTTATAAATTCTTTATTACAGGAGCTGTCTCAGAACGGTTTGTAGTAATT
Source organism: Tachypleus tridentatus (assembly GCF_004210375.1). Taxonomy (NCBI): domain Eukaryota; kingdom Metazoa; phylum Arthropoda; class Merostomata; order Xiphosura; family Limulidae; genus Tachypleus; species Tachypleus tridentatus. The sequence continues at coordinate 32,270,089 of NC_134829.1, read as the reverse complement.
AATAACACAACTCAATAATGTTTTCCCTTTATTTCGCAGAACATGCTTCTTAATGTTTGGAAAGAAATAATCTACTTTGATGTTATGCGTGTTACCAATGGGGCTCGTGCGGATATTACTGAATTATTGATTGAACTGTGGTAGTTTGCTAAATTAAATCAACAACTTATTGTGTTATGTTATTAATTGCCTCAAACCGTTTTAAGATAGCTTATATAATAGAGAATTTATAAAGACTTATAATGGGGTAAATTATGTATGGACACCCCGAATAACGACACTTAAAATGAGGTTTCTCAAAATGTGCAAGTTTTGAAACATTATAACATAGGTATTTGGAATAATAATTATAATGTAGACTGAACTATCTGAGCTGTTACCCTTCGAGTGCATAATGAAATTTCATGTATAATATATATTACAAGTCTAAGTAAACATTAAAGTAAAATTGAATCGATCTTTCATTGTGAAAAAAATTACTCTAAGCCAAGTGACACAGTCCCACCTTTTTACCGAGTGTTGTAAAGTACATTGATTGTACATTGTCGTTTATATAAAACTAAGTATACCCATGCCATTCAATAAGTTTGTTATAGTGCAAGAGAATTTCTGATTTGTTAACAAATACATACTTCATTGGACAATATAATAAATGTTTGTTGCAACGTTTCGTTTTTATTTCAAAGTATTATTTTATAAAGATAAATAGTAAATGTGTTACACACAGGTAAAAATAAATGTGAAAAACCTCTATTATTCTAAGTACGAATAATTTGAGTTAAAATTCTTTCAGAATAATGTAAACACATCTCGATGTCTTTTATTTCAAATGCCAGCTGAGCTGTTTTAAAGTTACTTATTAGTATTGGGCTGAACGCGTCATAATGAGTCAGAATGATCTCCATGATGTCAGTGACTTATAGATAGAAACTAAAATAATATATGTATGAATGGTTACAGACGTTTTGATTATAACAGGGAGAAAAGTTGAGTTATATCTGAACATTAAAACTGTAAAGATTTGTGAATTTTAATTGTATAGTACTTCAAGTGTGTGGTAAATGTTGGTGTTTTAAATGGTTTTTTATGATGATTGGTTAAACAGGAAGCTATTGATTTCTTATGTTCACCTGTTTGCTCGAAATTAAGCACTATGCTACACAATAGGCTATCACGTGCTCTGCCGACCACGAGTATCGAAACACGTTTCCTAGCAGTGGGAGTCCGCAGACATGTTCCTGGGCCACTCGGGGACGTATTCAGTTATAGTTAAATGGTTATGTTAAAGAACTTTTGCTAGAAATAGAAAGAACTGTTATATGTTATCATCCACTTAATACATACAGTAGGTAAGATTTTCTATGACCATTTAAACTATAATGACTTATGAAGTTAAATACGGAAATAAGTTTCTTTTTAAGGATGAATAAATGGTTCTTATAAACTTGTTAAAGTCAGGAAATACAAAAAGTATGTTAAATATAGAAGTGAGAACAGTAACCACTACATTTAATGTGCTAGTAACACTACTCAGCTCTAGAAACAGCACAAATGTATGTTAAATATGGAAGTGAGAACAGTAACCACTACATTAAATGTGCTAGTAACACTACTCAGCTCCAGAAACAGCACAAATGTATGTTAAATATAGAAGTGAGAACAGTAACCACTACATTAAATGTGCTAGTGACACTACTCAGCTCTAGAAACAGCACAAATGTATGATAAATATAGAAGTGAGAAAACAGTAACCACTACATTAAATGTGCTAGTAACACTATTCAGCTCTAGAAACAGCACAAATGTATGTTAAATATAGAAGTGAGAACAGTAACCACTACATTAAATGTGCTAGTAACACTATTCAGCTCTAGAAACAGCACAAATGTATGTTAAATATAGAAGTGATAACAGTAAACACTACATTAAATGTGCTAGTAACACTATTCAGCTCTAGAAACAGCACAAATGTATGCTAAATATAGAAGTGAGAACAGTAAGCACTACATTAAATGTGCTAGTAACACTACTCAGCTCTAGAAACAGCAGAAATGTATGTTAAATATAGAAGCAAAACTTTCAAACTAATGAGTTGGTAAAGTGTTTTATACATAAAGTAATAGATAATTGTAAAAATATACACAGTAAATTATTGGCTACAACATCTATCTTGTTCAAATGATTGACAGTATGTGTTGTAAAAACTGACACATGTAACAGTGTTATAATATTTCTTTCATTAATTTAAATTAAGTTTTACTTGTAGAATGTGTAAGTTGATCTAGACATTGAAGACATGTTGGAACATGGTGTGATGTGATTACCATGGCAGCTTAGCAATGCAAAGTTAAAATGTAATTCTACATGCCTATTAACACTATCCATTTATTAAACCTCAGCAACCCTCTCTGTGGTATTGTAACAACCACATGAATATTTAGTAACACCATCTATCTACAGAACTATGGTCATGCCATTCCCCCTGTAAACCTTAATAATACCATCCACTTATAGTAACAACATGTAACTACAATAAAATTAGTAACACTATCTGCCTATAAACCTTAGTAACATAATTTACCTATGGTAACAATCCCTCTGGTATTGAAGAGTTATCCCCTCCTGCTGATGGCCACATCCTCTGCTTCCACTGCTCGGATGTCATTGTCATTTGGTGCCTGTTACAGAACACTTTTGAAACCGTCAGCTGTCAGGATATTGTGTAAGTTATGTAACCCTCAGGTGTTAGCATACTAAATAAGGGTTGCATAACCCCAGGTGATGGTATATGAAATCATAGTTATGTACCCTTAGACAGTATCTTTTGACCTCCTCTCACTCAGCAATCTCCTGCTGAGGCATCATTCTCTGAGTGGTCAAATACTCTCCTAATTACTAATGCAGTTGATCTTTAATGAGTATCACATCTCTTGCTTATTAAAAAGAGTACTGTTGATGCCAAGAAAGTGTACTATGTTTTATTATTCAAAACAGCCCTATTGACTTTAAGTAAGTATGCTGTTACTTGACAACTGAAAATAACACTATTCATTTTAAGCATGAGTAACTTTAATTAAAAATTCAAAACAGCATTGTTGATTTTAAACAATTGTACTGTTACTTGAATATTCAAAATGTTACTGTTAATCTTATACAATGATTTTATCTTTGCATATTACAACAATTATTGTAGTTAAATGACAAAAATAAGGTAAAAAATTACAAATTTTCTACGTACAACATATGAGACTAAAATCAATACTGGCATCATTTATGTTCAATATTTAGTGCGTGTGACTTGTGTTTCTGAGGTTGTTAAACACAAGCATAAAAATTTTAGAAAAGCGTATTTTGAAAACTAACATCTTTGGGAATTTTAAGGTTTATGAACTGCACATTAGATGTACAAAACTGTTTCCCTTTAAGTTCAATATGAGTGTTATGCTTTTTTTAGCTTATGTAACATGAGTGTTAAATTTACTTATTTTTAGAAGCAATATTTTATCTTAAGTTTGTTTGCATAACTGTTTATAAATCATAAATTGTGTAGTTCAATAGTTATTAAACAGTGATTGTTATATTACTGGAACCTTCCAAGTTTTTCTCATTGTTTTAATTGGGTATTATTGCATTATAATATCTAGTTATGTGTGGAATATTCTAGACGTCTGTGGGGTAAACTAGGAGTTAAAAAATTAGTTAGGTCTGGTCTGTGTGATGGTGAAGAATATATAAAGAATATATAGAGGTGATTTTTAAAGCAAAATTATCACAGTGTATTGTGATAATAGAATAGAAAAAATTAATTTGTTTTGCACACTGTGTTCTAAACTAATTTAACTACACTGTGTAGACTTTGACAAAAATATCCAACTGTTTAAAGCTCTGGATACAAGTGTGGTGACTAATCAAACTGTATTGTGATAACAGAGTAGGAGAAATAATTTGTCATATTGTGTTCTAAATGTAAATGAACCAGACTGTGTGGATTTTAACAACAACAAAAAAGACAGTTATCTAAAGCTCTGGATACAACTATGATAACCAACAATGTAATAAAGATTTGTATACATGTTTGATTTGTTTCAAATATATTATTGTAGAACAACAGACTGTGTGCTGTTTGTTTTTGCTGAAATTTATTGCCAACAAGTCACATACATTTAAAATACAGAATCCAGCTCACACATGCATAAAACCTGACAGTGTTACTGTACAGTTTCATATTTACTGGATGGTTAATTGTCACAACCAGATTATTGCATTTATAATATATCAACAGATTGTAGAATCAATCAGTGGTCAAATAATGTGTTGTTGTTCCAATGGAGAGAGTAATTTTGCAGGCAGATATATCAACAGATTGTAGAATCAATCAGTGGTCAAATAATGTGTTGTTGTTCCAATGGAGAGAGTAATTTTGCAGGCAGATATATCAACAGATTGTAGAATCAATCAGTGGTCAAATAATGTGTTGTTGTTCCAATGGAGAGAGTAATTTTGCAGGCAGATATATCAACAGATTGTAGAATCAATCAGTACTCAAATAATGTGTTGTTGTTCCAATGGAGAGAGTAATTTTGCAGGCAGATATGTCAACAGATTGTAGAATCAATCAGTGGTCAAATAATGTGTTGTTGTTCCAATGGAGAGAGTAATTTTGCAGGCAGATATATCAACAGATTGTAGAATCAATCAGTGGTCAAATAATGTGTTGTTGTTCCAATGGAAAGAGTAATTTTGCAGGCAGATATATCAACAGATTGTAGAATCAATCAGTGGTCAAATAATGTGTTGTTGTTCCAATGGAGAGAGTAATTTTGCAGGCAGATATATCAACAGATTGTAGAATCAATCAGTGGTCAAATAATGTGTTGTTGTTCCAATGGAGAGAGTAATTTTGCAGGCAGATATATCAACAGATTGTAGAATCAATCAGTGGTCAAGTAATGTGTTGTTGTTCCAATGGAGAGAGTAATTTTGCAGGCAGATATATCAACAGATTGTAGAATCAATCAGTGGTCAAATAATGTGTTGTTGTTCCAATGGAGAGAGTAATTTTGCAGGCAGATATATCAACAGATTGTAGAATCAATCAGTACTCAAATAATGTGTTGTTGTTCCAATGGAGAGAGTAATTTTGCAGGCAGATATGTCAACAGATTGTAGAATCAATCAGTGGTCAAATAATGTGTTGTTGTTCCAATGGAGAGAGTAATTTTGCAGGCAGATATATCAACAGATTGTAGAATCAATCAGTGGTCAAATAATGTGTTGTTGTTCCAATGGAGAGAGTAATTTTGCAGGCAGATATATCAACAGATTGTAGAATCAATCAGTGGTCAAATAATGTGTTGTCGTTCCAATGGAGAGAGTAATTTTGCAGGCAGATATATCAACAGATTGTAGAATCAATCATTGGTCAAATAATGTGTTGTCGTTCCAATGGAGAGAGTAATTTTGCAGGCAGATATATCAACAGATTGTAGAATCAATCAGTGGTCAAATAATGTGTTGTCGTTCCAATGGAGAGAGTAATTTTGCAGGCAGATATATCAACAGATTGTAGAATCAATCATTGGTCAAATAATGTGTTGTCGTTCCAATGGAGAGAGTAATTTTGCAGGCAGAAGCACTCTTCTTTACTGAGAAATAAATCAATGAGTTTGCCCTTTTTAACTTAGACCTAGAACAATTCAATTGTTATATTTATTTTTTGTCATTTCTTACAATTTTAACTAACAAAAATTAAGAGGCTGTGATTTACATAGAACATAGAGTATGTGAGCCATTCTGATGCTCATTAGATTTACTTGATTAATCATTCCAATACATCATTTGATTCTGTGTTAATAGTTAACATATATATACATACACAGCCTCTTACCTCTGATTTCTTTTCTGCCATTTTATTGTTATGAAAGTTGTTGTAGAAACATGATCAGGTTAAAACCAGTCACCATTTGAACAACAAGTGACAACTGTAATTTGTTTATGAAAACAAACTTTTAAATAACAAGCTACACAACCAAGTTTTTCAAGTCCACTGAAGTTGAAACTTAAACTTTACGTTCTTCACAAGTTCGAAGTAGTGGATCTTTTTCACTTTGGTTCTCATATCCATATGGTTTGTCAGGGTTGTCACCGTAGACTATCTGAAAGGCTGTAAAAAAAAGGAAAAAAAAAAAGACAGATCTGTTACAATGTTTTTTTGTTATCTATTAATTTAGGATATTAGTGATGAATAAAGGTCAATAAATTAAAACCAATAAAACAACTATAATTTCTTCCCTAAGACTGGTTGGTTTAAAACGAACAAACAATTACTTGTACATATTTATTACCTGACTTTTATGTTTGAAAAATGTGGTCAGGTTATACACAAATTTACCTCCATTAAACTCTAATACCACACTCAACTATATTTCACTGAATTTCTGTCTGAACTAAGAGAAAAATCTTTATAGCACGTGTAATAAACGTCACGAATACACAGTACTAATAAGAACTACTTTTCGACTGGAAATAAAAATAAAGAATATACTTGAAAGTTTGAAAACCACTCAAAACATCATAAAACAATCTTTTTTTGCTACCCGAAATATTAATGTACACATCACTGTAATTCCCGAAGAAGTAAGTTTGTTTCATATTTATGTGAAATAAAAATGTATACCATACTGTAATGAAAGTGACAGCAGGGCATTTGGTATCCATTTCATTAAAAAGTTTTCTACTGTTTTCATTTTCAACCACAGAATTATTATGAAATATAAAATATAGAATATTTGAAATATAACTCTGTAAGATATAATGCCAAGCAAAGTGTATCGATATATACTGCAATGCTATTACACTAAAAAGATGGACAGTCTCTTGTGTTGTTTCAATGCCAGTGTTGTTACATTTTTGATCTGATATTGTGGTATTTTCAGCTAAAACCATTTCTCTGAAAAAGTAAATCAGATAGGCGCTCTATATAACACGAAGTTTGGCAAGATATATTGCAAAGTAATACTGAGTGCCTTTACAGAAAATTGAGTTTGTGCTACAAAATAGACTAAACACAATATTTAATATACACTGAAATAACTTTTATTCGTACAATACAAAATAACTGTGTGCGTGTGTGAAGTTCTGTTTTTGGAATGATGGATAGTTGCTTTTATTGAAGAGTTGGATAGATCAGGCTGGTTACATTCTCTCAAGAATTAGTTCCAGGTTGACCATATGACTAAATATAATATTCCAGAGATGACTGAGCTGAATATGTAACATAAAATTACCCAGAGTTCCCAGTGTTACCCATTTGATTGGTTATTCCCATTAAAAAGTAAGGGTTGTAATTTTGAGACATCTTGATCTTAGCTGAATATGTAACATAAATTACCCACAGTTTCCAGTGTTACCCATTTGATTGGTTATTCCCATTAAAAAGTAAAGGTTGTAATTTTGAGACATCTTGATCTCAGCTGAATATTAACATAAAATTACCCAGAGTTCCCCATTTGATTGGTTATTCCCATTAAAAACTAAAGGAGGTTGTAATTTTGAGACATCTTGATCTTAGCTGAATATGTAACATAAATTACCCAGAGTTCCCAGTGTTACCCATTTGATTGGTTATTCCCATTAAAAAGTAAAGGCTGTAATCTTGAGACATCCTGATCTTAGATGAATATGTAACATATAATTACCCAGAGTTCCTAGTGTTACCCATTTGATTGGTTATTCATATTTAAAAGTAAAGGTTGCAATCTTGAAACATCCTGATCTTAGCTGAATATGTAACATAAATTACCCAGAGTTCCCAGTGTTACCCATTTGATTGGTTATTCCCATTAAAAAGTAAAGGTTGTAATCTTGAGACATCCTGATCTTAGCTGAATACTCAACAGCCATACCATCCATATATTTTGAAGGATGCATAAGAAGAAAAGTGTGTAGGATTAAAACAACTTAATGTTCTTCTTGTCCACATGTCATGTGAAAACTGCATATTTTCATGCCTAAAGATGACCTTAGAAGGTCAAAACATTGTTTTGTAGTTTATTTTAATCAAAGTTTTAATATCCATACCAGCTGTCTGGATAACACATGTTTACTTCAAGTGGGTTTCTCATCATCAGAAATTTACCAAAATTCGAAGTGCATTTTATATTTCAATGCTAGCAGCATGGAGTTTTTATGTGTTTTATCACTACTACTAAGACATTTTTGTTAAATTCTGTGCTGCTATCAAGAAATATTTTATGTTGCAACACTAAGAACAGACACCATATCATGAGTTGTACGTGTAAGTTATATTGTAACTAGTATGATAAATTTTTATATTTTGATACTTATAATGTCATGGTGTATTTGGTTTAACTATCAGTTTAAGTTCTTCAATTTTATCAACTCTGTTGTGTTAAAACTCAATTATTCCCGACTTACCCTCTTTTTTTACCTTTGCTTTCAACTGCACTGGAATCATCATTAGCAGCACTACAGCACTGAAAACAGTAATTCCTCCAACACCATAACAAAGTGTATTTTTGTAGAACCAAGTGCAGTTATTACACATCAGTCTAAAAGATTAAACATAGGAAAATTATAACGTATCTTATTAATTCACATAAACAAAGAAACACAACAAGCCTTCACTATCCCAAAAGCTCTAAGATTTGTTAGAGAGACACCAACCATTCTAACCTTACATATTTCTTTGATTCTCATTATCATATATGATCAAAATATACATATTGAAACATGAAAACTCATATCTAAAATAATCTTATTTTATAAATCATGAACAATTCCATTAAAATATTTCCTTGTGCAATGTAAATACACCAACAAGTGACATAAACATTCCCACAAGGATCTAATCATTTAAAGTGTAAAAGTTTTCATAAGAATATCATCTTGTGTAACATAATGACAAATGTGTATCATTTAATCTGGGAGGTTCATTCATTTTACCTGCTGCAAATAAACTTGAATTATTGTAACGATTACTCTTATTGAGTGGGTACTTTCTGAGTGTTTACATGATAGAAGAATGCAATGTTCATTCCACTTAATGATAAGAAAGGCATTTTATATTTCCAACTGTAAGTTTCACATTTCTACAACAGTGTTATACATCACAGACTAACTTCACAAATAATGCTAAAAAGTCATTACTTGCTAATATCTGATGCATCTACAATACTTTTCATATCTCTGTTAGTTCACTAAAAACAAACTGAAACTTTACACTTCCCAGTTGACTATATCTCTCATGATCACAATAGTTTACCTTAGGTCTGGATCAACTTTATGCTTTGTTCTACGTTGGGTTGGATGTTTTAATTATCTTGCACTTCCATTCTTTTTAACATTGGAAGTTTAACATCTAGTGGTATGTCATGTATTGCATAAGGATTTCTTGATCTCGTATAATAATAATAAAAATAAAAAAACTGTTCAAATCTAAAGATAGTCTAACATTACATGTGTTTCTGAATGAAGTCTATTCCTAATATGTATCCTTCCTCAATGTCAATCATCATTACATCAATTTATGTGGAGAAGTTTCCCACAGTGAGAATGACTCCCACTTTCCTCTTGTTGGAACCTCATGCATGTCAGAACCAATACAAGCAGTTTCCCAACCTTCATTATCAGAGAAGATCAAATAATGGCAACTGTTGAACCAGTATTAATCAAGATATTTTGAGAATTTCCATAAATTAATCCATTAATTTGGGAACTGGTTTCTTTAGATAACAAATTTCTTAATTTAATTACAACAAATGGAATTTTCTTGACTGACTTTCACTTTTTGAGTTCAGCTAATTTCTGTTGCCAAAGGTCTGATTAGCTCTCCTTTTCCTTTGGTGTGGAGAGTTTCTGTGGTTCATTCTTAGGGTATCATCTCATGGGTTTATTATCTTACTAATAGATGCTGTTGAAACAATTCAGTGGTAATTTCCCTAAAATTAGTGAGGAATGAATATAAAATGGGCATTTAATCTAATCCTTTGGAATAGTGTACAAGCTGTGATGGTGTACAAGCTGTGAAATTCTCTTCCAAAAATAAATACTTTTATTCTTATTGGTGTTTTTCACTGCCCATTCAGTACAGGTTAACGGATTAATGTTAATATTGATATGAAATATTAAGGAATTGCAAAAAAAATTAATAATTTTCTTGTAATGTACCTTTGAAAATAAACAATTTAATACACTTTTTATTTCTACATGTAACAGTTCAGGAGATACAGAATATGATAGACAGATATATAAACACACACTTGGCTGTTAGATACAAAGATATTGGTCTGTCACAGTTTCATCAGTATTGTCCATGATTTTAATATAAAAAATGGCAGTTTATTCTTAAGTTGCAAATAAAATGATACAAAAAAATGTAATTTGCCCTTCTTATTAATACAAGAAAATATATAGTAAGTGATCAATCACTTAAATCATTTATTCTACCTACCTTTATATAAAATGTACGAGATATCAAATATAGATGTAAATGTGTAATTGTCACTTTTCGTATTTTTTATATATTTAGGAAGTAAAGGCATTCGATGGTTATTCATCCAAGATCTGATTAGAAAGTTATGATATTATAAACAAGTAAGAATATGGAGCACTACATTGTGAATCAATTAAAACATGAAATATTATTATGGCAAAAGTCAAGAAAAGATGGAAAATTGTTATTTATAACAAGAAACAACATAATGAAAACAGTAAACACAATACTTGCAAGGTAAGCTGCTAATTGCCAGCCTCAGATGATAGAGAAGTTGGGAAGTAATCTAAGTTCGAATCCCTGTCACACCAAACATGCTCGCACTCTCAGCATGTGCACGTTTTACTGACATCACAACAGTTTAAGTTTCAACATTAAATGTTCCTTATGTAACGCCATTTTAGTGTCTTTCCGGAATATAAGGATTATAATTTCTACTATAATACGGAGGCTATTTTAAAATAATTAGCGTCACAACGTCTGGTCATGCTCTATCTGACGACTGTGCATATTGATAATAGCCTTCTGATGTGGTATACATTGCAAAATACTCAATCATACGGCAATCATTTCCAAAGTTCACTGGTCCCACTTCCAGGTTTTCCATAAGTTATACAGTGAATGTAGATTATGGTTTTCCAGCACCTGCTTCAGCAGTGTGATTATACAAAACCCCTTAGTCACGTGATATTCTGATTTGCATATTCAAAATACACTTAATATAACTCAACACTCTGTTTACTAATTTTCTGTACTTTACTAACATGTCTTTGTATGGAACAGTGTGATCACCCATCCCAGCTGCTATACGATATGATACAGTTGAAGGAGTAAGTTGTAGAAGTAACTTCTGCATATGAGATTTCTGTCACTTGTCTAAATGGAGATAATTCTTGAATATGGTGTGTACTGTTATTTTTGACATTTGTTATAAGACTGTTATAAGCTTTCCATGGATGGTTAATATTTGTTCCATGTTTCTTTCTGAATGGTCCTGGTGCTCCAATTTCATAAATATTCCTTTGTTTTCGAAAGGCGCCGAGTGCATGTTCTTTTCATGGAAGTTGTAAATACCAGACCTGAACACATCTTTGTGATCTGAATGTATCAATATTTTCGCCTGCAACAGATGCTAACTGAAAGATTATAGTTTAGATGGCATCACACTACCTACGAAAAGGCAAAAAATGCCAAAATACATTTGCAATAGATGCTGTTGCACTGCGATTTCACATAGGTTGTGGTAGTCACGTGATATTCTGATTTGCATATTCAAAATACACTTAATATAACTCAACACTCTGTTTACTAATTTTCTGTACTATACTGTATGATACTTTCTGAGCCATACTAAAGTTGTTTATTACAAGAAGAATTGATTTTGGTTTGTTTTGAATTTCACGCAAAGCTACTCGAAGGCTATCTGCGCTAGTCGTCCATAATTTAACAGTGTAGGGCTAGAGGGAAGGCAGCTAGTCATCATCACCCACCGCCAACTCTTGGGCTACTCTTTTACCAACGAATAGTGGGATTGGTCGTTACATTATAACTCTCCCACGGCTGAAAGGGCGAGCATGTTTGGTGCGACGGGGATTCAAACCCGCGACCCTCAGATTACGAGTCGAGTGTCTTATCCACCGGGCGATGCTGGGCCTACAAGAAGGAATAAAACTCTTCAATTCTGCCAATAATATGTTAAAAAGTGTACTAAATAGAAGAATAAAAATATCTGCTTCCGTCTGTAATATATCTAACTTGTCCATTATATGGACTTCTTGTTGTTTCCAGAACCAGAAACCGTGGCAGGTGTTCAGTTTTGAGGATAGGGCGCTACAAGCGTGCTGTCACAATTTGGATGTTCGAAAATGTTTTCATATCCCTTCGCCCCGCTCGTGAAGATCAGACTAATCTTGTCATGGAAGATCGAGATTATTTTGTTACCATGAGTTTTGATGTTTTCCTTTTACAGATCCGGTTTCAGAAGCGTGCAGCTGAAGCAGTAGTTTTTTCCAAAATATATTAAACTTGTATATACTATCAATTATATAACAACAATAATCTACACTTCAGCTTGTTATGGTTTGTTTGCTTGTACTTAGGCACAACGCCACAGAATGAACTATCTGTCCTCTGCCCACCATGGGTACCGAAACCTGGTTTCTGGTGTTGTAATTCCGCAGACATACGACTGTAACACTGGGGGCGTACTTGTAATACACTTTAAAGTTTCCTATTAATCAGACAGTAGATTTACTGCTTGTACACATAACATGGTAAATGTTCATTGGCCCGGCATGGCCAGGTGGTTAAGGCACTCGACTCTTAATCTGAGGGTCGCAGGTTCAATCCACGTCACACCAAACATGCTTGCCCTTTCAGCCATGGGAGCATTATTATGTGATGGTCAATTCCCCTATTAGTTGGTAAAAGAGTAACACAAGAGTTGGCGGTGAGTGGTGATGACTAGCTGACTTCCCTCTAGTCTTACACTGCTAAATTAGGGACGGCTAGCGCAGATATCCCTCGTGTAGCTTTGCGCGAAATTCAAAACAAACACAAATGTTCATTATGTTAAAAAAGAAATTAAAGTTACTTCTGGTCTATAATGAACACCACAGAAACACAGTATAAGAAAAATAATTATAACTTACGAATGCAGATGCTGTACAAATAAAATGCCAACTCCATTAGCAAGTTTGTCGCAAAAACTAATAAATCCATACACCAAAGCTCCATTTTCCTAAACAGAGAGAAAATATAAATCAGCAAATTAACTTTCTTCTGAAAAAAAATATTTTTTCAAATATCAGATTAATAATTACTAGATTTAGCAGATAAACAATAAGGCACTGTAACTGTCAATATTTATGCGTGTTTCCAATATATATTTACCTCATTGTTGTTACAATAGTAAATAAACTAATTGTTCAGCATCATAAGTACGAGGTCTGTTCAAAAAATACGCGGACTGTTTGAATTGCGCGGCTCCAGGTGGTTCCAGGGGAATCCGCTTGATGTCGCTAGGTTTGTACAGATCAGCTGATTACGACGCCATTTCTCGATTGCAGATATCTTCATTTGTGTATTAGCTACGCGGTTTTAAGTGAAGTGCAATTTTTTCGTTTGGCGGATTTCAGAATGAATGACCTGAAGGAGCAACGACTTGCTGTGAAATTTTGTGTTAAATTTGGAAAATCTGCGACTGAAGCTTTTGCTATGCTTAACACGGCTTACGGTGATATTGCTATGAAGTGTACGGCATGTTTCAAGTGGCATGAACGTTTTAAGGGTGGTCGACAGTCCATTGAAGATGATGAGCGTCCTGGACGTCCTTCCACGTCAACTGACGACCCACACGTCGACAAAATCAACACCCTGGTGCGGGCAAATCCACGTCTGACTGTCAGGGAGCTTGCTGAAGAGTTTGGGATATCAGTTGGATCTTGTTACGAGATTTGACCGAAAATTTTAAAATTTTAACATTTTAAGATTGTTGCGAAATTTGTGCCTCAGAACTCGTGAGTGTTTGGCCAAACACTCGATCACTGTTCTTCCCCACCCCCCTACTCACCTGACCTTGCTCCTTGCGATTTTTTCTTGTTCCCCAAACTCAAAAGACCCTTGAAAGGAAGAAGATTTGAGACGATTCCCGAGATTAAGGCAAATGCGACGAAGGAGCGTACAAAAGAAGCGTACCAGGACTGTTTCAACAAGTGGAAACACCGTTGGGATAAGTGTGTGCGTTGGGGAGGTGAGTACCTTGAAGGGGTCCCAGACCTGTAACTTCTAAATAAAGTGCATTTTGTTTAATGACGTCAGTCCGTGTATTTTTTGAGCAACCCTCGTATATCGTGTAAAGGACAACAATAGATAATGTTCACCTTCTTTCTTTCATTAAATTCCTAATGACCTGATTGAACAATAATTGCATAGCCTGGTTTGTGAGAAGTCATAATTTAAGTACTTATTTTATATTAAAAGTAAAACATCCATAAAAAGTGAAATATATCTTATTGCACGTGCTGTTATTTACCTTCACGCGCTGTTATTCACCTTTTCGAGAGAAAAAAAACACAAAATAAAACAGTGAATATATTTTTGGACAATTTTCAGTTACCATAAAGAAAATCATGTAATTCATCTAATGAACCCAGTAAAATGATTATGAAAAAAAGGAAACATATCCTACTTAAGATTTTTTATTTCCTTTCTTAGGCAAATATTGGAAAACAAAATAGCCCGTATATGAATGTATATGTCGCACACGATGCCATTAAATATCGATACAGCACAGTTTACGTCGGACAGTTTCCAGCGGCGATACAAAAATGTTACAGCAGTGAGAGACAACTATGATGAATGCTAACGCACATAAGCACACATAATAAATCATTTTTGTTGTAAGATGAAGTGATACTTATCTTATTATTTTAATAAATTTTCAATACTAGTAAAAGTATCGCCACAAGGGCGGATGATTGTGCTGGTAACTACTGGTGGTGGACTCGCACGTTTTGGAAAAAAAAAAGAGAAAAAGAATATTTTCTAAAACAGTTTTTTTTTATAAGTAATGCACGAGAAAATTATTTGTATTGTGGAACTTTAGTCACATGTAACTTATTGCATCAAAGTGATTTAAAAACAATAAATTTTACTGATGTAAATTGTAGTGTTTTATATGTTACGAGTTATACCGTTCATTGACAAATAATATTAGTGTTTAAGAACTCCAGTTTCTCAGTACCATATTTAAAAATTACATTAATAAATATGTAATAAAACTCTCAAGTATTGTCTTAGAGAAAGTCGTGTTCTACATGTCTGGAGATTGGTTGTTTTTTTAATTGTATTTGTTATAAAGAAATGTTTTTTTAACATACCACTAATTCATCTCAATCATGAACACCAAAGTGTGATTTTTTTGAAAAAAAAATTTTTTTATTTGTGGTGCCAGTCAGCCAATAGCACCACATTTCATGAGCCTCGTTCACCGTTTCTGGCATATTGATATTGTGTTTCACCACAACAGATAGTGCCATTGTATTTATCACTTCGACCATATTCATAGACAGGTATATAGACGACCACGCCACTGTTCATTTATAGTAAAGATTACTTTCCTCATTATAAAAATTATCATAGTTTTAATACATATACTCCTCATTGCTACTACAAACGGCACGGCACGGCCAAGTGGTTGAAGAGGTCGACTCGTAATCTGAAGTTCGCGGGTTCGAATCCCCGTCGCATCAAACATGCTCGCCTTTTCAGCAGTGGGAGCTTTATAATGTGATGGTCAATCCCATTATTCGTTGGTAAGAGAGTAACCCAAGAATTGGCGGTGGGTGGTGATGACTAGCTGCCTTCCCTCTGGTCTTATACTGCTAAATTAGGGACGGCTAGCGCAGATAGCCGTGGAGTAGATTTGCGCGAAATTCAAACAAACAATACTATAAACAGCAAACAATTCTTTCATAAAGCTACATAATGAGTTGTATGGTTTTATTGTTCATCGTGGGTATCGAAAGTCTATTTTTAAGGGTCACAAGCTCTCAGACTTCCTGCTGAATTAACGGGACGTAGCGGTGATTGTTTCTAAACACAAAGCTACAGAATGGGTTGTTTGTAACATACTTTGCCAATATAGACACCCAATTATTAACAAAATAAGCATTAAGATTTCCTGCTAAGACACTATGGCGCCAACGGTGACTAAATTTTGAACATTCTGAACCATCGATGTAACTACAATTTTGAACATTCCTGCTAAAAGAAGAGTAGAAACAAACAATGTTTTAACTTTTTTCACACCACTAATATAAATACTAAATAAAAATGAATAGCTGTTTGTTACTTATTAGTTTGTTCACTAGCTGCTGTATTTATATTAGTAAAATTAACGTAGTTTGAGAACTTTGAGGGATGATGATTTTCCTAAAGAACTGCACAACATAAATCTTATGATACTTTTTGTTACTCTATTATAGCTCTTACATTTATAACATATCCTCCCAGCAGACTACACCCTGCTGTAGGATAAAGAATAAAACCAGTCATGATAGATGTTTCTCACTTCATCTGAAGATAGTACTTTTTAAAATAATAAAATATCATTGCAACAAAAGTTATTTTACATTAATTAATCTTTCCAATTAAACTTATGGCGTATTATTTTTCCAAGATATTAAAACATTCAGATTTCTATAAAATACGGTTAATGTGTTCAGTATTTTGACTGTCTGAAAACTTACATCTACAATTGCTGTAATATATTGAATAAATTTAATTACTTGTTATTTATCTAAAGAAAATTTCAAATAAACTGTTTTCTTAACACCTAACAATAAGATCTTATTAAATCGTTTCTTCATATATTTGTTTTGTGTTTTTCTTACAACAAAGCCACATCGGGCCATCTGCTGAGTCCATCGAGAAGAATCGATCGCCTGATTTTAGCGTTGTAAATCCGTAGACTTACCGCTGTACTAGCGGGGGATCGTTATATGTTTTCTTTGGTGACGTAATTATCAGAATTTCTACTATAACTTAATACTCAATCATCTGCAAAACTAGTTATTTACCAACTTAATTTCACAGAAATCGTTTAAGTAAAATAAGCATAAAAGCTGATCGAAAACTGACTTCTTGAGTGCTTCAGAAATAAGTTAAAATTCATTGCTTAAGATTGAATTCATTATCTATGCAGAGTGGTAAACTGTTTTTTATGGTAAACTGTTTTTATGGTTTCTTCTTTTATATCTACTGTCATTCCTTTATGTCTCAGCAGATTTACTTCAAACTAGATTACTAGGGTTATACTTGATCCAATAGGCCTAGATACCTTTCCTTTTTTTTCATTTCGGCATTTTAAAGGAGTTGACGAGATCAAAGATAAAACCCAAAAAATGTATATTTTGGTCTTCTGTCGGATCAAATTTACAGCAACAAAGATTAAATTGGCAAAAATATAATTTTTCATACGTCCAACACACTGACATGCAAAAAAGAGTTGAATTGCTCATTTTGAGTCTTTTTAACAAGTTACAACTCACAAACAAAGTATAATATTGAGGTTTTGGTCAATTACTCGGCCGTGTTTTGAACAACTTACTTGAGACTTGGTAAATACTTTTCTAAACGTCCCACGAACAAAAATGGGGTGAAGTTGCCCATTTTAAATAATTATAGGAGTCAAGGTGTCACAAAAAGTACGGGCCCGGCATGGCCAGGTGGTTAAGGTACTCGACTCATATCCGAGGGGCGCAGGTTTTAATCACCGTCACATGAAACATGCTCGTTCTTTCAACCGTGGGGGCGGTATAATGTGACGGTCAATCCCGCTATTCGTTAGTAAAATAGTAGTCCAAGAGTTGGCGGTGGGTGGTGATGACTAGTCTAGTCTTACACTGCTAAATTAGGGACGGCTAATGCAGATAGCTTTCGTGTTGCTTTTTGCTAAATTCAAAACAAACTGAAAGGCATAACGTCTGCTGTTTCTCACAATTACTCCACTGTATTTAGGCCAATTTACATGGAATACGGTAAAACGAAATTTTTTATAATTATCATACATATACATATAAAAATATGGGAACACTACTTTTTGGTCATTTTAATGAGGGTCAAAAGGTTAAATAAACCGATACTTTTAAGAGGTTTGTTCAATTACTTAGCTTTTTTGCGACCAGTTTATATTGAATTTAGTATACCACGATATTTTTCGTATGTAAACACACACCGACACGTAAAAATGTTGTACGTGCTTATTTTACGGGGGTCAAGACGCCACAAAACAATAATTTTAGGGTATTTGAACAGTCACGCACCATATCTTGGCCAATTTACATAGGATTTGCTACAAAGCTACTTTTTACAGGTCCAAAACGGAGATACAGACAATTTTCGATTTTTTGTTTTTTGGTCAAGTTTTCAGCGAGGAAAGTACAGTTTGGGGTTTTCGTGAATTTTTCACGTATGAACCAATGTACATAGGATTTGGTAAAAAATTGCTTTTTGCAGATTTCAAGCACTGATAAAGACACCTTTCAGATGTCAAAATTGGCCACGTTGCATTCGCTCTCGAATAATGGCCTGTTTAACTTAATTACTTATTACATATTTAATATACATAATTCAAATGCATTTAAAATAATAATACTTTTAATTTTATGGGCTGGCATGGCCAGGTGACTAGGAGCACTCGACCTGAGGGTCGCGGATTCGAATCCAAATCACACCAAACATCCATGCCTTTTCAGCCGTGGGGGCGTTATAATATTATGGTCAATTCCACTATCCGTTAGTGAAAGAGTAGTCTAAGAATTGAATTCCCACTGCTAATCTAATTAGGGACGGCTAGCGCAGATAGCCCTCGTACAACTTTGCGCGAAAATCCAAAACAAACAATTACTTTTACATTTTTCAATAAACGTTCTTGTGAAAATGTATAGTAACTTTTGTTAAATGTAAAAAATAGAACATTTTATAACTATTAATGAAATAATTTATTAACCATCCTCTGCGTTCTAGTTTGTTGTATATTTGAATTGAGAAGTCCATCAAGCTATTGAAACTACAACTTTTATAAATTTTAGTTAGATACTATATTCTCTGTTATAACAACAAACTTTTATAAGGATGGTGCGTATATTTATCTATTGATAAACACTGCTAAGATTCGCGTGTTTGATTTGTATATTATTTTTCTTATAATCTATATATCACAGCTAGTAAATATATTTGTATTTTTAAGTGTATTTTTAACACTGTAGGAAAAATGAACTTTAATTGTAGTTTTTGTCGCTGTTGTTTGTGTTCAGTTTTTATTTGTTCTAATAAAAGTTTGATCAGGGTACGAATTCTGTAGTAGTATTATGTAGACAAGAATAAAGTATAATTATGTCTTGTACGATATAATTATATATATACATTTTATCTTCAATAAAAAATCAGTTTTGTAATATAAATGTAATAATTTTGTAATATAAATGTCTGTATACTTAAGGTGTATCAAATTCTATAATCATTCTTATTTCATTTCTTATAAAGACCCATTACAATTTAAGATTTATTATAATATATGACATTATAATAATTTTCATATCCGTGTAAATATTCACTTATATATACACAACTTCTCATTTTCACCTATAAGCACTATAACACCCACCCCCCTTCCCCAGTGGTACGTCTGCGGACTCACACTACAAAAAACCAGGTTTCGATACTCGTGGTGGGCAAAGCACAAATATTCCATTGTGTAGCTTTGTGTTTAATCCTAACACATCGATCAGTGAAGAACTATAACATTCACCTTTTAGTGATGGTAAATATATAAAGTCTTAATATGGCTATCATTAGATTGCATTCGATCCAACATGCAGAATTTATTTTGATAAGGAAACCACGTTGCAACTAGACTTCAGTTTGTTTCTACACGTAAGTATGTACAGTAAAAATAAATTTATACTGTCTGTATACTGCACTTCGGTCCCACAAAACACGGAAGCCGGTAGATTAAACACCGCTTCTACATGCATCTTATTTTAAAGAGAAAATTGTATTCGGAAGTACATGATGGGAAAACCACAAAGATTCAGTCGTTCCAATTCTTTTCTTAGTTCCTTCTTGAAATTAAATACATACACGTATTTTGTGATAAGAAAACTACGTAGTCGCTAGACTGGAGTTCTCTTCTATCTGTACAGGGTGGACCGTAAGTCCCTACCCATCCATATGTTATTATGTTATATTCAATTACGTATGTATTATAAATTTGTTTTGTTTTTTCAGAGAAATATGGCCGATGTAAGCCTATTTACACTTGAAAATGTCTCACCGAACATGGCGTCGCATAATATTATGCAGCGAGAATGAGGGACAGCACACAGATACACTGGATACATAAGATATATGGATGGGTACGGACTTACGGGCCACCCTGTAGATATGCATTATAAATAATAAAACTGTACAACCTCTAGATAGCATTTCACAGTCAGTTCCTACACGTAGCCATCTATTTTGATAAAGCTTTACACTTGTAAGATTGCACTGTATTCGTATATATTTATATATGCATGACGGTTTGTGATCAGAAAACCGAAGTCGGTTGACTTGTTTCTTTGTTTGTTTTGAATTTCGCACAAAGCTACTCGAGGGCTATCTGTGCTAGCCGTCCCTAATTTAGCAGTTAAGATTAGAGAAAAAGCAGCTAGTCATCACCACCCACCGCCAACTCTTGGGCTACTCTTTTACCAACGAAAAGTGGGATTGACCGTCACATAATAACGCCCCCACGGCTGGGAGGGCGAGCATGTTTAGCGCGACTCGGATGCGAACCCGCGACCCTCAGATTACGAGCGCATGCCTTAACGCGCTCGGCCATGCCGGGCCAGTCGGTTGACTAAAGTTCGTTTTACGAGACAGTCACTCATTGTGATGAGAAAACCTTATTACAGCTCATTTCTATATTGCAGTAAGAAAACTGTGTAGTCGCTAGTACTACAACCCCCATCCTATAGTGTTGTTGTCTTACATCGCTAACTGAAATAAGTACATTTTGCGAAATGAAAGTTGACCAACAAACAGACAGAAAAGTGTAGGTGATGTTGTTACACAAATATGAATTCCTTTTTTAGTCAATAAAAATTAATATTATTTATGAAATGAATTCATGGCATATTCTGAAAATAATTATTGGTAAAAATCTGTTAAATTAACAACTTCTAATATATAGAAAAGTCATCGCGTTTTGGTAACACTACGTTCCAACAATGTCTTTTACGTTACGTAGCTTAGCAACAAAAGTATAACTTAATGTTATTGTTATTCTAAGTAGTGAAAGTACAAAATAAAATGTAGGGCCAACAATACTGGAAAATTATTTGTTGATTTCTTAATTAGTTTCAATTGATTAATAACGCTTGCTTTTTTTTTTTATTAAAATCGTTGGTGATATAACAGAAAATAGCTTAATTTAAAAACGATTTGAGGTTAAAATTGAATCAATATTTTTATTTTCATGATAAACTTTATGCATTTGGCCTTAGGCTAGGTGATACCACACTACGTCTTTAAACTAATTATACCAACACTCACTACACCGATAAGGTTTCAGGACACCTTGCCCTTCACGGTCCACTTGCATTCCATTACTAAAATCGTAATGGGCAATAAACAATCGAACTATTCTGCCTCAATAAATGTATTTTGACTTTTAAGGCTCCCCCTACTTAATTAAAATGTGATACACGCTGACTTTATATTGGTTAGATTAAATATATACAGAAGTAAGAAATCTTTGTACAATCCAGATTGATTGACCTACCAAATAGCAAAAGCTTCAAAAGCCCATATTATAGCAGAGAAAGCTTCATAGCTTCATGTACAAAAGACATAATTAGTGCATATTCGAAGAAAAGACTGCAACAATGATTGACATAGTATCTCATACGATAATACATTGTCAATGAGGACAATGACATGTATTGTAGAGATCACAATAATAGTAGAGAGAATAAAAAATTGTCTATGTTATGTTATACAGCTGGATGAGCAATTGATGTATTTTTTTGTTGCTAGTGTTTGTACAGTGTTTGTAGTGTGTGAAGAAGTTTTGTTGTTTTTCTTGCGTCGTAAGAATATGTACAACTGGATATCTTCAGTCTTACTAAAACATATTTTCAAGACACTAAAATAGATCAGTCCCTGTGCCTAGGCAACTGATTGATGGAGCCACTTACTGACTTGTAACTCGAACGAAACAGGTTGCATCAATCAAATGTCTCTGATTCATGGCAGTACCTGTACACAAGCTCCCGTAGCAAAAGGTATGCCTGAAGGATGTGCTGGAGAATGGAATGAAAATGGTGAATTTCATAATATCACGGCTAACAAAATCCAAAATAATGCAGTCACTTTGTAAAGAAATTGATGGCTCACACAACTGTCTGTTGACCCATACCAAAGTTAAAAGCTTTCCTCAGAGCAAAATCCTTGTGCACTTGTTTGAGTTAAGATCAGAAATCCTTCCCACCTCCTCAGTTGTACAGAAAATAATGTCTGGTTCCAGAATCCAGTTAATTTAGCAGGCGTTTTTCTTTTATTCAACGCCTCAACATAACAGTTTTGAACATGCAAGACCGAGTTCAATCGATGATAAAAAAGTTGTAATTCTTGAATAGGTATTTGGAAAACAACCAAACTGAGTGTTTCAGTACTATTCGTGACTTCTTGAAGGGGGAAAACAACTTCATTTGGTTCTATGCACTAAAACCAACATAACTATATATCTAAAAGGGCTTTACACAATGCTCAGGAAACATCTTCAGGCTATGTAAGACGATGGATGATTGATCATCCCTTTGATGATATCACTTTTTCAAAGTAGGTATTGAGCATAGCAGAAAAAGAAAAAAATGATTGAGGTCTCCTGTTATTACGAACAAAAACGTTTAAGAAGTTTGTCACTGATAAACTTTTGATTGGGTATAAGAAAAATAAAAGAATACCCCTGGTGGAAGAAAAAGCTATTGCAGTTTTGTTACTGTTTTCAACATAATTATGTAATAAAGTTTTTTTCGTGAGCACATCTGAAAACCAAATACAGATAGAAATCCACAGCTGAAACAGACCTTAGATTTTACCATTCTTTAGTGGTTCTGAACTTTCAAGAGCTATGCAGTTCAAAGCAATCACATTCATTACACTGAGTAGATTTTAACTCGAAGACTCCTCATCAGAAATAGAAAGGTGAGAGGGTATTATTTTGCTGTTTTTAAATTCAAATTTACTGTTAGTATGTTTTTGAAATCAAGTTCAAAAACAAGTTTACACTTAACACTCCTACGAAAAGACGTTTTTAGTCCTGATTTCTCCAAGCCCGTTCCCCTGGCTGTGGTTTCGCTAGATAGTAGATAGGGACAGTGGGAATCTCGTTAATCCATTCATTAATGGATTTAAATGGCAATTTCATTTAAATACAAAATTATTAGCCTTATATTAATAACCTTTCAAGTTGCTCTGGGGCCTATTGGGCCCCACTTTTCGTAGGAGTGTTAACCAATCAAAGTGGACATAAGTTATGAAGGTGAAATCATAGAAAAACCTTGCAGTTTTCATAATGTAAAAATAAATAATAACCTAATAATAAATAGTGTGCAATGAAAGTATCATAATTGTCTTTTCATTTCCAAGGTAACTGTTTCTATAATTTATACTCAGGTAAGAGAGAAAATCTCGAGAAAATATTCATTTTTAGGAGGAGGTTCTACTGGCAGTCGTTGTTTTCAGAGCAGAAGACATGGCACTTTACACAACTGCGTTTACCAGACTAAGAAAATACTATAATGTCATCTACCACATTACTTTCATAACTGACTACTCAACAGTTTCTATTAGATCACACCTATCAATCACCACTTCTTCAAAAGTGATTCAGAAACAAAACACTGATTATTTACCAATTCTCAATAATAATATTGGTCCTCGCCAATTTCTCATTAAATTACTTCTCACTAGATCAAAAAGAAAAGGCGCGCACCATTTCTGGTAAACCTTAAGTCAGAAGCGAAAAGCAAATTCTCATGATATTTGTTTCAACAAATAAAAACGAGAAAAACAATAACATTAGCACAACTTATTGTACCCTATAAACAAAACTGCACTACACGTTTCTCTAGACGATCGAGAAGAAAAGAAAAAGAAAAACTGCCTAGTAGCCATCTGTGTTTGTTTGTTTTCTTAGAGCAAAGACACAGTTTAATGTACGTTGTGTCCACTGCAGGAAATAGAGCCCCAAGTTTTAGCACTGTAAGTCCATAAACTTACCACTGTCCAATCGGGAGGGTACAATTGATTCTTACTGGACGGAGAGCATAAAGTCAGTTTCGCAACACAGATTTGTCTGGTACATCAAGTAGAAGAACCAGCAATTAATCATGTTGGTTCTTATTGTATGAAGAACACAAAAGCAGTTTCGCACCACAGATTTCTTTAGTGGAGCGAGAAGCAAGAACCAACTTTTAACTCATTCGTTCCCATTATATGAAAAATACAAAATTGCTTTGCACTTAGACTAGAATAAGAATTTACTGTACTAAGTTATAGTAGTGGAAAAAAAAAAACCTAATTACTCACCACATTTGTCCCAACTAGATCAGGAACAAAGGACAGCGAACAAATAACCACGATGGATGAAGCAGCTCCAAGCAACAATGCCACTCCGTATATTTCCTGGGTAGAGTACTGAGTTCCTTGTCCTATATATATCCAAGTGCACGCCGTCATTCCAAGAAATGTTCCAATTAAGTAAGAAACCTATCCAAAGTAAACATTCTGTCATATTAAAAGTAATAAGCCTAAACGTTCTGATATTTCAAAATACCAAACGTAAACAAAGTTAATACCATGTTATATTGAGAATAAGGAATTATTAAAAAGCAAGTTTCAGACTACACTTCAAATTTAAAAACAGATAATAATGAAGAAAGATATTTTATAATTTATGAAATAATGTTAAATTTCTTGAACATTTATGATGATGTTTTCTCTGGTGGCATTCTTAGATGTCATAATTTACAATTATAAGAAGAATACACAATATGCAGTTCCCTAAATTCGAATTTTATCTCTTCCAAGAACGTATCAAATAATGTAGTTGTAGGCCTTGAGAAAGAGATCACGAGACATTAAAACCAAAGTAAAAGGAATAGCTAATTCCCACCCTCGTTATCCTCAAAGTCAAATAGTGAAAGAAACTTAAAGAATTAGTTCGATTTGCGAAACATTTGCACTTCTGACATCTGTCACCAAGCATACAGTCTTTCAAGCACTGGTAACTTTATTACCATTCAATAATATCATGTCCGTTAGTGTTTCTGACTAATGTTATCATTACTGTTTGTGGTTCATGACAGAGATCACATGGAATTGTACAAAACTCTAACAGTAAAGATTCAGTTCAAGCAACATTTCAAAACCTTTACTGCTGTTTGTTTTGAATTTCGCGCAAAGCTACACGAGGGCTATCTGCGCTAGCCGTCCCTAATTCAGCAACGTAAGACTAGAGGGAAAGCAGCTAGTCATCACCACCTACCGCCAACTCTTGGGCTACTCTTTTACCAATGAATAGTGCGATTGATCGTCAAATTATGACGGCCCCACGGCTGAAACGGCAGCATGTTTGGCGTGTAACGGGGATTCGAACCCACGACCCTCAGATTGTGAGTTGAGCGCCATAACCACCTGGCTATGCCGGACTCCTTTACTACTGACTGCTTAGACTATACACATATAAAAATGAACAAAAACATCACATGTTAGACACACAAGAAATAGAAAATCCGCTGAAAATTTGTAATTATTTTTACTTTCTTGCAAGCTTACAACAAAATGGTTTGATATACTGCACCCAAACTTTTTATAGAACACTAAACAAAGTACTGTAGGTCATAGGGGTATTGAGAAGTCAATTTGTTTCTTTTATAGTTCATGTAAGCTGAAAATCATGATTATAATGTTATCATTACCCATTCAAGTTAGCTTTCTTACAAATACCTGGCGCTCATTTAAAAAGCTTAAGAATAGAGAGAAACACGAATTATTAGCCAATAATAGATTAACACTAGATGACTGTAATATGAAGATATGTAATGCTTTGTACACTATACAACTGCTGTCCTGAGGGAGCCAACCGATACACCATGTTTTAGATATATATATTTTCTTTTTAAAAGTTGCTTTCTACTGATGAAGCCAAAATAAAGGCTATGATTGAAATTTCTTTCCGAAAGTGTAACTAGTCGGTGAAATTGTTTGAAATTTGAAAAGAATTTTCCTAAAAGTATGTATTTTAAGAAATGTAAAATATTTAATTTTGATTTTTTTCTACAATTTTTAATGATAAAATCATTATCTATTTGCACTCGGACTGAACATCCGTAATGTAATTTTCATGTTAGGTATACAAATACTATTCCTCCTCCTACAGTTTTCACGTTTTATTTGCATAATTTTTAGAAATTATTAAATAAAATAAAAAGTTCTTAAGGTAAATATTTAATTTTATTTTCAATTTTTTCTAACATTTTATTGTAATGGACGTAACACGTATATCAATATTTGTGTGCATTTAACTAATATCCCTTCGCCATCCGGCCCAGCATGGCCAGGCGGTTAAGATACACGACTCCTAATCTAAGGGTCGCGGGTTTGAATCTTCATACCACCAAACATACTCATCCTTTCAACCGTGGGGACGTTATAATGTCACGGTCAATCCCACCATTCATTGGTAAAAGAGTAGCCTAAGAGTTGGTGGTGGGTGGTAATGACTAGCTGCCTTCCCTCTAGTCTTACACTGCTAAATTAGGGACGGCTAGCGCGGATAGCCCTCGTGTAGCTTTGCGTGAATTTCAAAAAGAAACAAATCCTTCGCCATCTGTGAATGACATCACAAACAATAATTTCACACTGGGTTTGAAGATTCATACAATTAGAGAAATAATTATGGTATATACAACAACCATTTCTTTACAATCGAACATAATTTTAAGTAAACCCACTCTCCTCACAACAAAAACATCGTATTCACCAGGGCTGTACGTGAGAGTTTGATGATATGAATTAATTTTTAAATGTAGTACTCAGAAACCGGAGTTCTCAAAAACACACTACTTGACCTCTGTCATGCCTGGGTGACCTTCACGAGCATTCTAACCATTGTACGATGACACACTCCTTGACCTCTGTCATGGCTGGGTGACCTTGACGAGCATTCTAACCTTTCTACGGTGACTATGCTTTACAGATAAGAACACATCCAATGCCACACTGAGAATGCGTAGGAGTTTTCTGGTCATATATTATAAAGGTATTTCAAGTTAGTCTAATACTTTATCTCTGTTTTAACATCAAGTTAGTTCCCAAGATGCTCTTTTCTTCAATGTCAGTTATCCCCACATCATGAGGCACAGAGAAGTTTTCTACATTTAGGGTAACTTTCAATTTCTCTTTTTTTTCTGGAACTTCATGCCCACCTGCTGTATCAATCATACTTTCTTCACTTCCAGAAGCAGTTTCACACCTTCATTAACTAGTCAGGTCAAACCATCATAGTCGTGTAACAAGTGTTGATTAACATATGGACAAGTTTTCCATCAAGAAACTGGTGGACTCACGAGATACTTTCTTCAAACAACGAACTTCTTATCAAATTTGTTTTAGATTTTCAGCTGAACTTTAACCCATAAATCCAGCTAGATCCTGTCCTTTTATTTCTGGTTAGTTCTTTGATTTGAATGAGACATATTTTTAATACATTATTTCCTAAGTTAATTAATGCCTGTTAACATTATTTCCTAAGTTAAATAATGTCTGTTAACATTATTTCCTAAGTTAAATAATATCTGTTAACATTATTTCCCAAGTTAAATAATGTCTATTACTTCCTAACAGTTTTAACTGAATTTTCATGTATCTCAGTATTCAATAGAGGATATTAACAGGAGTTCTGATTCTTTATTGGTTTTTATCCACAATTCCTCAAAATATTTCCTTCCAAGCTACTTTTAAAATACCCATTAATTCTTTCGGTTTTTCTATGATACTATTACGAGGACTTGATGTTTTAATACTTCAGGACTTGAAATCCTTATAACTTATAGATAATGACTTTAATATTTTTACAACTTTAATAGATTCAAATTTCATTGCAAACTGGAAATCTTAAAGAAGTTCATCTAATTTACTTTAATCTAATTGTCATATCTTTGTGATCGATAAGTTGGTTACATGTCAATGATTCCATCATTTGCCAGTTTGGCTAAAGTCTCTTCTTTCTTCTAATTTTGTTGATAGTTGTTGTGGCTCTCAGCTGAAAGATTATTTACTGTTGTGTGGTTTGTTTTGTATTTCGCGCAAACCTACTTGAGGGCTATCTGCGCTAGCCGTCCCTAATTTAGCAGTGTAAGGCTAGAGAGAAGGCAGCTAGTCATCACCACCCACCGCCAACTCTTGGGTTACTCTTTTACCAATAAATAGTGGGACTAACCGTTACAATATAACACCCCACGGCTGAAAGGGCGAGTATGTTTGGTGTGACAGGGATTTGAACCTGCGACCCTCGGATTACAAGCCGAGTGCCTTAACCAACTGGCCATGCCGGGCCCTTTTACTGTTGCCCATGTTGGTCCTTTTAAATGGGTAACAAAACGTATATCTTGCTGTTCAGTATTCAGTCATCTGCACTGATAATGTTTTTAAACTGAACCTGGTATGCTTCTCATGGACCTTCCCATCAAAGTCCGGTTATTAGTTTCTCAACTGACCACGGTTGAACTGGCCAGCTAAATTCCAGGACTTGATTTGGCGGCTTCGTAACAGGAGTAATCTAGAAAGATACTGCATTTACAGATGTCACAGCTAAGCCACTGAGACATATATATATGAAATAATATTAAAATTATAGAGTAAAATCATAGTTTACATAAATAGATGTTTTAAGATGGATCACTTTTATTTTTAATAAATCAAATTATTCAAGTTTGATAATTATAAAATCTTACCTTTTTGCCACAAAAATTAAACAACAGTCTCAACAACCAAGATGCTAAGAATCCACTGAGATTCATCACTAAAGGTATCTTTGCCAAAAAGTCCTTTAAAAACACGAAATTTTATTACAAAATTTAAAAGGCTTTAGATTCGTTAATTGTGAACTAAGAATATTAGTTTTAAATTTGGTTCTAGGTAAGTATATGAAAAACTGTACAAAATATTTTGTGACAAAACTTATTTTTATAAAAATTAAACCCATTTATGGAATTTACAAAAGCGCAACGTTATTATCCTTTTTCAACTATCTAAATTTAATGTACAAATGTAGGACAGCCATTTTGTGCATTATGATGGTTTTTGTCAACAGTACGTTCTAAAATATATTTTCAGATGACTCTTTATCATTATGTTTAGCTATAATTTTTTACAATTTGAATGCATAAAAAATCTCTGTCTTGAAAACATTCATAAATCAGCTACAGTGTTTGTTAGTGTTAATAGTAAAACCTAACAATACATTAATTATTATTACTTTAAATTGTTTGTTTTGAATTTCGTGCAAAGCTACAGGAGGGCTATCTGCGCTAGCCGTCCCTAACTTACATTTAATTACCACATTGAAGTCTTATACTTATAATCTTTATAATGTATGCATCTTATGCTTTATCAAAGTTTGAGCAAATTTTAGAAAACTCTATTTATGAATTGGAATGTATCATCAAAAGTTAGTTTGTTTTAAAGCGATGGTCAGTGACATGGAGGTGAGACGTTGTCCTGGATCTATTAACAGTACTTGAGGAAGCACTAATGAAGGTATACCAACAGCATTTTATAGTGTATTAAAGCAGGCATCGACTGGTATTTAGAGATGTACTAGTTGCGATACGAGTAATGGTTTTGCGAGCTATACATTGGTTATAGGAGTAACAGTGTTTCATGATGTAATACTGGCGATACAAGTGATATTACTTCGGAATATTTATGAGATCGTAATTATTGTATTTTCAGGCACGCTAATAGTGGCACAAGTAATCGCATTTCAAGGTATATTAATGACTCATTAGTAACAGTACTTAGAGATTATCATTGTGTGCTTAAAGAGTGTTATAATGTTGGCATGAGAACTGACGCTTCGTGTTTACTAACGTTGACAAGACCAGTGGTGTTTTAAAGTTGACGAATGTTGTATTTTAAAGTTTAGTAATGTCTGAATGATTACTGGTATTTTAAAGTGTAGTAATGTCTGAATGATTACTGGTATTTTAAGGCTGACTAATGTCGTTTGGAGTAACAGTACTTGCAAGTGTAGTAATGTCTGAATGATTACTGGTATTTTAAGGCTGACTAATGTCGTTTGGAGTAACAGTACTTGCAAGTGTAGTAATGTCTGAATGATTACTGGTATTTTAAGGCTGACTAATATCGTTTGGAGTAACAGTACTTGCAAGTGTAGTAATGTTTGAATGATTAGTGGTATTTTAAGGCCGACTAATGTCGTTTGGAGTAACAGTACTTGCAAGTGTAGTAATGTCTGAATGATTACTGGTATTTTAAGGCTGACTAATGTCGTTTGGAGTAACAGTACTTGCAAGTGTAGTAATGTTTGAATGATTACTGGTATTTTAAGGCTGACTAATATCGTTTGGAATAACAGTACTTGCAAGTGTAGTAATGTTTGAATGATTAGTGGTATTTTAAGGCTGACTAATGTCGTTTGGAGTAACAGTACTTGCAAGTGTAGTAATGTTTGAATGATTAGTGGTATTTTAAGGCCGACTAATGTCGTTTGAAGAAACAGTACTCG
Organism: Tachypleus tridentatus; assembly: GCF_004210375.1. Taxonomy (NCBI): domain Eukaryota; kingdom Metazoa; phylum Arthropoda; class Merostomata; order Xiphosura; family Limulidae; genus Tachypleus; species Tachypleus tridentatus. Next base: position 32,239,214 of record NC_134829.1, on the reverse strand, counting down.
TAAGTGTAGTAATGTCTGAATGACTAATGGCATTTTAAGGCCGACTATAGGCGGCATGAGTGATGTTATTTTAAGATGCATTAATGGTGATATAATTCATATAAATGATGGTGAAAGCATTACGATATAGAATTAGAATACATATTTCACAGGCCCCCCTTACTACACAAAACGAATCCTTAAATAATGAGGTTAAATTGTATCACTACCTGAGATAAACCAAGAGATCCTTGGAGATACAGTGGAATGAATACGGCAACAAAGTTCTGGAACATACGAGCTGTTGTATAAAGAACGGCCACCTGAACAAGGATCACAGATAGAATTGTTTCATGTATGAGGTTCAAATAACTTGGAAATCACATACTACACAATTGTTTCATGTATAAGGTTCAAATAATGTGGAAATCACATACTACAGAATTGTTTCATATATAAGGTTCAAATAACTTGGAAATCACATACTACAGAATTGTTTCATGTATAAGGTTCAAATAACTTGGAAATCACATACTAGAGAATTGTTTCATATATAAGGTTCAAATAACCTGGAAATCACATACTACAGAATTGTTTCATGTATAAGGTTCAAATAACTTGGAAATCACATACTACAGAATTGTTTCATGTATAAGGTTCAAATAACTTGGAAATCACATACTACACAATTGTTTCATGTATAAGGTTCAAATAACGTGGAAATCACATACTACAGAATTGTTTCATGTATAAAGTTCAAATAACTTGGAAATCACATACTACACAATTGTTTCATGTATAAGGTTCAAATAACGTGGAAATCACATACTACAGAATTGTTTCATGTATAAAGTTCAAATAACTTGGAAATCACATACTACACAATTGTTTCATGTATAAGGTTCAAATAACGTGGAAATCACATACTACAGAATTGTTTCATGTATAAGGTTCAAATAACGTGGAAATCACAAACTACAGAATTGTTTCATGTATAAGGTTCAAATAACTTGGAAATCACATACTACACAATTGTTTCATGTATAAGGTTCAAATAACCTGGAAATCACATACTACAGAATTGTTTCATGTATAAGGTTCAAATAACGCGGAAATCACATACTACAGAATTGTTTCATGTATAAGGTTCAAATAACTTGGAAATCACATACTACAGAATTGTTTCATGTATAAGGTTCAAATAACTTGAAAATCACATACTACACAATTGTTTCATGTATAAAGTTCAAATAACTTGGAAATCACATACTACACAATTGTTTCATGTATAAGGTTCAAATAACCTGGAAATCACATACTACACAATTGTTTCATGTATAAGGTTCAAATAACTTGGAAATCACATACTACAATAACACCTCAATTATATTTTCATTGAATATTCGTAATAATTAATATATCTAGACAGCCTTTCTACATATTACTTTATCACTTCACAAGTACATTTTAGTATATGAAACATTTATGTGTGTGTGTATAAAATCTAGAAAATATCAAGTTTCATTTTCTAAATATGTGGCGAGTGTATCGTTATTAAAACGTAAAAGTATTTGACAGAAGTAAGGATTTTCCATTAGTTATTGAAAACATGTTCTAACAAATGTTTATGCAATCAATTGGGAGTTAGTTACCAACAGCTCATTTTGACTGAATGTCCTAACGAAATTAGATTAAAAATGAAATAAAATGAAGCTCTCTTAAAAGGGCTAAAGGTGTTTAGAATGTGTTATTTGCATATTATATTGATTCCATATCTTTCTAACAGACAGATATGTCATACCTAACAGTAAATTTTTGTATTTCACTAAAGTGCTATTGTTCAAAAGTTAGTACTTACTAATATAATTTTATAGTTTATAATTAAATCAGAAAGTGTTCCTAAACTTCAGCATACCACACATGAAGATTAAGTTTTAACTACCACAGAACTACTGCCAAGCACAGACCTTAATAAGCATTTTTTCTCAGTAATAAGATAACGAATTTTCTTTTCAAAGTCTTCCAAAATTTCTTCATATAAAACTCTACACTAAGAGTGATAACTAATTGTGTTCATGATGTTAAAAAATACGTAGGTCCAAGAAGTCTTGTTAGAAATGAACAAAAACCCTATAACCAGAGCGCTTTCGAAAGGTGGGCCTATCTTTTTCAGGAGCAGATTCGGAATGGTGGTGTAACTGAGGGAATTTAGTGACGTCATAAAGATTGTCCGGTTTCCAGGATATGCCTATTTCTGTTCTTTAACAGATTTACTGTTGTACATTTATTTTAGCACCTACGTTTGTATCTGTATAGTTTTCTTTTTTAGACAAAAAATGATATTCTTTTGTCTGTGTATTGCGAAAGTACCACCTGTTCTCGAAATTTGTAGAACGTTCTTGGACGTAAGAATCAACAATGTACAAGGTGTGTATGTGATACTAGTGATTGACAGTATTGTTGCAAGCAAACGTTGGTGAGTGTTCTAGAATCTCACATGATTGATACATAAAAACCGACGTGCCGAGAGACAAGAAATTACTCTCGGTCAGCTCTAGTCAGTGTACTATAGGCCTAGAATAATATAATTGTTGACTTGATGGTTTTCAATTGGCACTGTCTGGAATCTCCCAATTTAGAAAGTTACTGAAATTGACTTTAACATTACACGTTTATCCACATGCTGATCACCAGGACCAGTATCTAGCCAATGCTCCATTGCAGGTTGTTACATATTATAATTTATCTCACGCGAGCCTCCAAGTTATTATGTTACGTATTACAATTTTAAATAACCTGAAACAGAATTAAACTGTAATTTGATTTAAAAGTTAATTAGATGCCGATACAGTTACAACAGAAAGTGTTCGTACCCCTGCGTCGTGAGTAGTTTTCCTCATAACTTAAAAAGTATCACGATTAGGATAATGAAAGTAAAGTATATTATAAATATTATACTAACACACATCTACATAAATTTTTATGTAAATTGAACGACAAATAAACTGTTTAAAAACAAATACCAAACATAGGAGGGGCAGAAAGTGTTCGTGCGTCTACTTTAATGGTCAGTTGTGTAACCTTTCAGGTGAATTAATTGGCACAATCTCTCCTCATAGCTCTCCATGATCGTTTGACAGTACTCGACTGGTATTTTGTTCCATTCTTTTTTAAAGAAGGCCTCCAACTCTTGCAAGGTTTTCGGATGACGCTGATAAACCCTGGTCTTAAACTCATGCCAAACGTTTTCAATTGGGTTGAAATCAGGTGACTGCAATGGCCACTCCAGAATGCTTATATGGTTCCTCTGCAACCAGGATTGCACATATTGTCATTGTCATAGGGTCATTGTCGTGCTAGAAGATCCAACGACGCCCAAGCCGCAAGTTCCGAGCATCATTCTCGATAAAAGTGTCTAATATACCAACGTACTCTTCTTTTTTCATGATTCCGTTGACGCGATGAAGGCTGCCTACACGAAAAGAGCTGGAGGAATCCCATAGTATGATCGAGCCACCTCCGTATTTAACTGAAGGGACAGTGTTCTTTGGAAGATTTCGTTCCTCCTTCTTACGGAAAATATAGCGAACATCATTGTGGCCGAAAAGCTCGATTTTAGTATCGTCTGACCAAAGAATACTCTTCCAATAGGTAAAGGGTTTATCTACATGTTTTCTTGCATACCTCAATCGTGCTTCTAAATTAACAGGCATGCTTTGAACCAAGAAGAGCGTAATATGTTCGTAACTGTAGAAATGCTTACTTCAACCCCAGTTTCCCTTACCAGTTTCTGTATGTCATTACGTCTTAAACGAGGGTACCTACTAACTTCTCTAAGAACCTTTTTCTTGGTTCTCTCTGGAATCTTGGTGGGGCGTCCAGAACGAGGGAGGTTACGAGTCTTGTATTTTACAATAATTCGGTTTTTAAATCACTGGACAGTTGTTTCCTGTTCGCCATGATGACCAAGCAGATAACGACAAAGACGGCGTTAAATTACCGGAAGTACATCTTTTGCTGGCTAAATTCCAATAAGTATGAACCCAGTGTCTAGTTATAAAATGGCATAATGTGGTTGATTCGCCAAACTAAACAAAATGTTTACAGAAATAGCAGTTTTTTCATATGTTCTGAACTGTACGAACACTTTCTGCTCCTCCTATTTTTGGTTATTTGTTTATAAACATTTTATTTGTCGTTTAATTTACATAAAAATTTATGTAAATGTGTGTTAATATAATATTTATAATATATTATACGTCTATTAGCCTAATAGTGACACTTTTTTATGTTATGAGCAAAAAACCCGTCGGGACACAGGGGTACAAACACTTTCTCTCGTAACTGTGTGTATCAAATTTATGATATTTGCCAACAAGACTGATACACACAATTTTCTTTCTTAATACAAATATATGTCAATATACAGATAATGATACAATTTTTAACAATGGCTGTTACAATTATGATTTATATATTAATCTTTTACAAACTTACATACAACATTGAGTCTTCTTTCCGATCCGGAACTTCCTTGATAACTTATCGAGGGTTCACGACGAGCGAATTAATTCTGAGTTGAAATAGATGCACTTCACTTAACGAGGATATAGCTAGACTTTCATTTATCGACGTGAGCTTTTCACATCCGAAGTTATACAATGGCCTCGTAAAAATACTAATGTCCGAATTTAATCCTCTGAAGTTAAACAATTTATAATATTCGAAATTTATAAACGTTCCTGGTCATATATCTGTAGTTTCTTAATTGATAAGCCTTAATCACTGTTATAGCTTTCAAGGTTTATAGTATATCGACTGTACCAAGCCAACAATATATACTACTGTCTCTCGGCTCTGCGATTTGTAAACATTAGGCGAGGTTCTAAAAATTTCAATTAGCCAAACAATACTTTCGTGAAACATATATTGTTAATTTTTACATATGAGAATCTTCTGTAAATTGAGTGAATAGGCGCGAATTTCACAATACACATTTAACAGTACCAGTTGCGTGCATTTATAAATATATATTTAGCTGAAATAAATATTGATATTAAAATAAATATATAATAGTAAATTCGTTACAAGGTAAATCAGTGAATTTTTAAAGGAGTACCATTAGCATTAATTTCCATGGTGCTATAGTTTGCTATGTTTAGGGCTTTCTCAATTCTCATCATTGAAAATCCTCTCTTACAACCAGCTGTGTTGACTAAAATGGCCATCATTATCTCCACAACATGCAAAACGATGGCAAATTTGACAAGCGTTTCTCTTAATATGTCATCATACAGTTGGAGCTGAGATGAAGTTCTCATTTTTTACAAATGCAGCTTCAATGGCAAATATTTCTCAAAGATATCTTCTCTCTGTTCCTCCTAAAAATTGTAATACAATGGTATGTGGTCCTATCTAACTCCTCATTTCCATAATTAGTAATTTCTAAGTGTCATGTGGCTGGGCACTAATGTTGAACACTTCAGCAAAATTACTAACTGGTGGATTCTGTAGTTTCCCAAATTTGACATCAATGATGACTATAGCTTCATCAACATTTTAGTCTATATAGGTTCATAATATATTTCATCCAATTCTTCTTTGAGACCCACATCCTTGTGTTTTTTCAAGAAAATATTCAGACTTGGACCTGGTGTGGATTTGAGGTTTACTAGCTCAAGCAAAGTTGGAATAACTACAGTGATAAGCATGTCTTCAGCTTGAAATGCTTGTGACATGGTAGAATAATCAGTACTATAATAAAGACTTGCACTTCCGACTTGTGGAAGACGTAAGTACTTATCCCATTAAAGTTCAAGCTAATATATAAGTTTGAGACATAATTTCAGGACTTATTCCAATAGAATGAAATGCAGTTCTTATACACACGATGACTAGCAGACGAATCAACAACGATGAACATTTTGCTAATTTAGTGACTGATGCACAAGACGAACACACACTGTTTCCTTCTCAATTACTGCAGCATTTACAGAAAGATCGACAAGCACAGAGAAACATTTAGCAGCAGTAACTTGTTCAACTGCTGCTACGTACATCATAAAATCTTTGAAACTAGGATCATTGAGGTAAGTTGTCCAAACTTGCACTGTTTATATTTTGTACTCCACAAAGAGTCTCAAGTCTTCGGAATCACATACATATTTGCACGATGCAATATGCAGTGTGGAAAAAATATGTAAATTTTAAAATATTGTCTGCACTCATGCGCCTCATTACTTTGTCCTTGTGAGTCGATGTGGATGCAGGTATTGCTTTAATTACTGCATTATGTTTTAAATGTATTCTACTTTTCCGATGGAATTGGGATGTGTTTTCGAAATTCTTGCTTGCTTTGAATAACTGGCTTTCTGCATCGGTAATGTTTGGATATTTTCGACAACACTCATAGAACATGACATCTTCCTCATAACATACTGTATCCACTCATGTTCACTTTTCTGAGCTACTTTGAATATCTCTTCCTCTTGTCGTCATCACACTTTTTGTATTGTGATGATGTATGGGCATTAGACGTATAAATAGTCAGAGAGTTAGATATGCCACTACCAGTGTCATAATTGTTTTGACTGCTACTAGCATGACTGAGGTGGTCTGATTTTTGTCTCAGATTGCTTTGTAGGTAATAAATCTATAGTAACACTTGTTTCTGTCTGATCACTTTTATCTTTTGATGGTATATTTTACTACTTTGGTGTCACTACCAAGGAATCGACTTAAATCACTCCGTGAAGTTTTTGTTTTAATGGTTTAAGGAGACATACTGAGTATTATCTACATACAATTGTCTGCTAAATATCGTTTTCGCCAATTCTCCAACGTTCACGATGAAAAATAATAACTTTTATTATAAATCATTTAAATTATATTTGTTTGAATTGATGTTTCAACTGTTCAGAAACTCAGGCGGTTCAGTAATTCTTACTTTTATTTTTGGTTAGTTTCGGTACTAAACATGTAAAAATGAAAATATAAGAAACTTGAAATAAATTAAACTTAGAATTATAAACTGTAAATTTAAAAAAACAAAAAACAAACATTATAAGGACTGCAAGGCGTGAGTGATCACGCGTTTGACTCATGTGACGTAGACTTACGGTAAAAACCGTAAAAATGATTAAACTTCAAATAGTCTAATGATAGAATAATAAAGATATCCGAATAAGAAAATAAGATAATAAAAATTAAAAACTCAGAATTAACCCTAGAACTTTATTTACAAATGTGTATTTAGTGCAATCTAAGAAAAGTTTTATATTTTTGACATATAGTTAACAGCATGTATTTTTATATTTTTGACATACAATTAACAGCATTTATTTTTATATTTTTGACATATAGTTAACAGCATGTATTTTTATATTTTTGACATACACTTAACAACATGTATTTTTATATTTTTGACATATAGTTAACAGCTTGTATTTTTATATTTTTGACATATAGTTAACAGCATGTATTTTTATATTTTTGACATATAGTTAACAGCATGTATTTTTATATTTTTGACATATAGTTAACAACATGTATTTTTATATTTTTGACATATAGTTAACAACATGTATTTTTATATTTTTGACATATAGTTAACAACATGTATTTTTATATTTTTGACATATAGTTAACAACATGTTCCACATTTTCGTTAAGCGCTTTTTTATTTTTTTTTACATTATATTTTGTTGTTTTTTAAATACTTAGGTGATATTCATATAATTGGTCTCAACTTAAAAGAAACCCGAAAATAATATCAAAATGGTAGGTGATCTATTAAAAAATTACACTTCTGTTAAAGAAATTCTAATATATAAAAATTTGAAATTTCTACTCGACCTCCACTAAAAGTTGCTTGCCCCCCAGACATGCAGACAGTTGCTATTTGTTGGTAAGTGCAAAGGACTATCTGTGCTCTGCCCACCATGGGTATCAAACCCTGTTTCTAGCAGTGTACGTCCACAGACATACATGCCACTGTGCCACCAGGGGACACGTGCGGACGGTCAATTTTTCGAACGCTGGATAAACGTGTAAAGATAACATGGTATGTAATTAAGCTTCGATCGAGTTATCATTTATGTATAAATTCTGTTTATCTACAGTGCTTTTCTGTATTTCATTTTTATCCTATCTCGAAACAATAATTCTAACAACCAGGCGAAAACCAAACGGCGCAGCACATTCACTCAAACTCAGGTTCAAAATACAGTGGGAAAGATGTCTATGGAAGTAGGATCCACGCATCAGTGGAGAATAAATACCCCATCTATCAGATTTTATTCAATAGTTGTAAACACCACACATTAAATGAAATTATAATCGAGCTTAAAAAATAGGGTAACACAACAGTTCAAGCATATTGTACAACACAAATAAAATTCATTAACAGTAGTAAGTTATAGCAAGACCGGAGCTACTAAGCAAACAGAACAGCAACAAAACCAAGTCACGTTTTACTATATCAAATAAAACGTCTTTCCTATACAGTTGGCAATTCAGTTCGCAGAACGGTTTTAAACGTTATGATCATCAATAACAAAGCGAATTGTAATTGTAGGCTCAATTTATTTAGACAATTAAAATCGGAACTTAACCTTTAAATACTAACGTGTTACCATCATCCAACCTACTAACAGATCAGTCGGCTGTTAATGTTCGTACTTATAACTTCTTTGTAACGACCTTAATCCCAACTACTTTGGAGTCATCTAGTCATTTCTGGAAGTTAAGAATGTTTATTACCCTACAACAGGCCAATACGGCAACCATTCAGAGACAGGGATTCGTCTTCACGACCCTCAAATCAATCACGAGTCAAAAGCCCTAACCACCAGGTTGTTACGTATTACAATATGAAACAGCCTGAGATTAAGTTAAATCACAATTTAAATTTAGAAATTAATTAAATGTCGAGATGTATCAAATTTATGATACTTGCCAACAACATTAATACACAGTTTTCTTTCTTAAAATAAATATATTTTAATATACAGAAAGTAATACTAGTTATAAACAATAATTTGTATGTAAAAGTTTTACAAACTTACAAATAATACTGAGTCTTCTATTTGATCCGCAACTTCCATGACATTCTATCCAGAGTTCACGATGAATGAATTATTTTCCTGCTGATATTGGTACAAATTACTTAACGGGGAGCTAGCTAACACTTCGCTGATCACGATTTTTCACAGCTAATTTATACAATTTAATCGTGAAAATACCGACGTTTGACTTAAAACACTAAAGTTAAATGGTTTTTAATGTTCGAAATCTATAAATGTTCATGGTCCCTATCTGAAGTTCCAGATTAAGAAACGCTAATTAGAGTTATAGTTTCCTAGGTTTATAGCAGCAAACCAATATACGATCTCTGGTCGCTTCGCGTTGTTAATTTTTATAGGTTTAAGGCGAGTTTTTAGAAATTTTAGACTGCACAATAATACTGGCGTTTACATACACATATAAACTGTTGATTCTTACATTCGAAAATCTTCTACAGCTTTAAATTCTCGCCATCACGAATTCTACAACTTTAAGTAAAGAGACGTGGATTTCATAATACAGATTTAACGGTATAAGTTACCTACATTTCCAACTATGAATTTAACTTGTACAAATATCAATATCAAATTAAATGTATAATAATAAATCCGTCACAAGGTCTATTTAGTTGTATAACTGATCTCAACAAATGTCTCCAGAATATTTTATCTTTGGAATCTAAAAATTATTTCTTATACTCACCACATAACCAGCAAACTCTGCAATTGTTATAAATCTCTAATTCGTCCAATCTTAAAGGCTTTTGGTAAAAAACAGGATTTAAATACAAAAGACATGAACTACTTACGCATACATCTAGTTTCGTGTAAACTAACCATTTATTCAGAAACGGAAAAAAACAGGGCTTCAACAATGAATATTACACGGTTTTCAGAAGTTCAACAAATAAACAAAACTACGTTTCCCTTTGGTCATTTATCATCGAAAGTCTGAAAAGACTTGTAACAAAAAGATAGATGATCATTCTTATATGGAAGCTGAACACTGTTCTATTGAAAGGACTTTGTGCTCCTATCGCGAACAATCGGATGAAGGTTTTACAAAGATTGACGTGGAAAGATTCTAACACATTGTTATTTAAAAGCTTATTTGTACATTATTTCCTATACAGCCTTAACTTCCACCACATTTGGATTCACCTCTAATGACACTCTCCCCATTGATTCAACATATATAACACAACGTCTACTGAAATCCATATTATTAAATTTAATAAGGCATGCACAAAGTTCAAATTATACAGAGATGAAAGACTTACTTTATTTATTTTGAAAACCTGCAAAAATGTTATCACCAAACCTGTCAATAAAGGTTGTACTGTTGTGCTTCATAAAAAGGATTCGTATATTCACGAGCCAACAAGAATATATTAACTGACCAACAGACAAATAAATGACTCCACCTTGCACAAACTCTACGCGATAATAACCATCTTAGTTTTAGAAACTATCAAGGATATTATAGAAAAACTAATCAAATGTAACCATCATCCACCCTATGTCAAAATCCTTATACTGCAATACCCCTAAAGTTGCCATTTTCTATATTGACTAAAAATTCACAAAGCTAAATCCTTAAGGTTCCCCATAGTCTCTGCTTGTAACTACCTCGACGTTGTTTCTCAATCATCAGTAAACGGCCCATCAGATAAATATATCAACCATGTCCTTAATTTTTTATTGGATTTACAAGACTGTCTAGTATAAGTTATTATTCAGTTCATTTATGTGATCTAAGATAAATAATTATTTAGTTTTTATTTTAATGGTAAGACGTATAACATATGTCGTTGCATAATTCGGTAGAAGTCATATGTTATGTATGCAGTTCAATTATTTTAAATTGATGTCACAGTTCTAGAACCTCCTGCGTTTTTCTCGCTGCTTTAACAGTTACAGACTAACTTCTCTTTTACTAATTTAACTTTTTTCCTAACTTATGTTCACTTGTTCGCCTATACATACATCGTTCAACTGAGGCCTACAAAATTCTACAAACTACGAGAAGCTATGAATTTGAAAAATATTCGCCTTCGCCTAAATTTGTCATCTCTCACTTTTAATTAATAAAATCAATATTTTTATCTCTTTCATCATAAACAACGATTACATGTATTCATAACAATAAAAATTTAATAATAAAAATACAGTAAAATGTACCACTAAAAAATGTCCACTTTTATACTTGATATAATAAAATGGGTTATGGTGTCCTAATCATCCTAAACTATGACTGAATATGATGAAACCTTCAAAATATTAAATATATATAGCCACATAACACTTTATCAACACCATTTTGATATTCTGAGACTGTTTTGATAGAGAAAAATGTAGGAATAGAAATATGAAATGATAGTAACACTGAAAATAGTTATTTTGGGGACTTGACATACTAGAGTTCCATAATGGGTAGTGATACTGTAACAATCTTGAACAATATTTAATTGTAATAATGATTGTCTACAACAGTCACAAGAAAACTAAACACTGTTACATTGATGAACAAATATTTCCTAGTATAACTTTATTTTCTAAACATTGGATGATTGACTGGATAACAGTTTCGTTTTAAAAGGTGAACTACACTTTCTATTCCCCTTCCCCATTCTTTTCGAATAAAGAAATACAATTATTTTCATGTTTCCTTCTTACAAGAGATGACTTACTACCACTGGCTGTTTTGTACAGTTTCTCCAGTAGCAGTCCCTTTTGTTGTTCAGCACTACTTTGACTTTCACATATTTGTTCATTTCTTTTCAAAAGCTTTCTCTCATCAGCTATGCCACAATCACTCGCTTCATATAATTGTTTTCTACCACACTTTTCATCTATGGCTATCATCGGCTATGCCACAGCCACACCCTTCATATAATTGGTATGTACTACTTTTTTAATCTGTGGCTATCATCAGCTATGCCACAGCCACTCCCTTCATATAATTGGTTTGTACTTCTTTATTCATCTGTGGATATCATCAGCTATGCCACAGCCACTCCCTTCATGTAATTGTTTTCAACTACTTTTTTCATCTGTGGCTATCATCAGCTACGCCACAGCCACTCTCTTCATGTAATTGTTTTCCACTACTTTTTTCATCTATGGCTATCATCAGCTATGCCACAGCCACTCCCTTCATGTAATTGTTTTCAACTACTTTTTTCATCTGTGGCTATCATCAGCTACGCCACAGCCACTCTCTTCATGTAATTGTTTTCAACTACTTTTTTAATCTGTGGCTATCATCAGCTATGCCACAGCCACTCCCTTCATATAATTGGTTTGTACTTCTTTATTCATCTGTGGATATCATCAGCTATGCCACAGCCACTCCTTCATGTAATTGTTTTCAACTACTTTTTCATCTGTGGCTATCATCAGCTACGCCACAGCCACTCTCTTCATGTAATTGTTTTCAACTACTTTTTTCATCTGTGGCTATCATCAGCTATGCCACAGCCACTCCCTTCATATAATTGGTTTGTACTTCTTTATTCATCTGTGGATATCATCAGCTATGCCACAGCCACTCCCTTCATGTAATTGTTTTCAACTACTTTTTTTCATCTGTGGCTATCATCAGCTATGCCACAGCCACTCCCTTCATGTAATTGTTTTCAACTACTTTTTTCATCTGTGGCTATCATCAGCTATGCCACAGCCACTCCCTTCATGTAATTGTTTTCAACTACTTTTTTCATCTGTGGCTATCATCAGCTACGCCACAGCCACTCTCTTCATGTAATTGTTTTCAACTACTTTTTTCATCTGTGGCTATCATCAGCTATGCCACAGCCACTCCCTTCATATAATTGGTTTGTACTTTTTATTCATCTGTGGATATCATCAGCTATGCCACAGCCACTCCTTCATGTAATTGTTTTCAACTACTTTTTTTCATCTGTGGCTATCATCAGCTATGCCACAGCCACTCCCTTCATGTAATTGTTTTCAACTACTTTTTTCATCTGTGGCTATCATCAGCTATGCCACAGCCACTCCCTTCATGTAATTGTTTTCAACTACTTTTTTCATCTGTGGCTATCATCAGCTATGCCACAGCCACTCCCTTCATATAATTGGTTTGTACTTCTTTATTCATCTGTGGATATCATCAGCTATGCCACTGCCACTCCCTTCATGTAATTGTTTTCAACTACTTTTTTCATCTGTGGCTATCATCAGCTATGCCACAGCCACTCCCTTCATGTAATTGTTTTCAACTACTTTTTTCATCTGTGGCTATCATCAGCTATGCCACAGCCACTCCCTTCATAAAATTGTTTTCTACTACTTTTTTCATCTGGATGTTTCCATCTGTAATCAATTATTTTATTCAGATTAACTCATTGTGAATTTCATTTCTTTTCTCAACGACTCTCTCTCACTCTCTCATGCATGGAACAGTATTAGATATGAGGTTTTCTCCTCTTTAGCTTCTAATCATTTCTGGGCTCAGCAGACAGCCTGATGTGGCTTTGGTATAAGAAAACACACACTCTAACAGCTTATTTCCAAATCCAATCTTTTCTCTTTTCTGCATTTTATTCCTCCAGTATTTGTTTATGGTTGCTTTAAGCATTTTAGTAGATTTTAACACTTCCTGACTGAATGGGATTTTATGAGGCTGAAGCTTGTCATGATCTACAAACTTAACCACGTTCCTGACAGTTCTTACATCACTCACAAATTTCTTTCTAATGGCGATTCTATCTTTGGTGACAGCATTTATATTGACATACAAGCTTTTTATATGTCTGCATGAGAGAATTTGAACCTTTGAATTATGCTTTGTAAATTCAATGATTCACCGCTGTCTCACCAAGAGATCCAGTGTTACTTAACAGACACGTCAGATCCAGGAGTATTGTAGTACTCCTACTTTTAAACATTTGAGTTATACAGCAACTGTAAGTAATATTATTGTAGTATCTGCATGTGTAGCCAAGCACCATGCACTTTGCAACTCTTTCTTAAACCACTGGTTACGAAGATATATGAACTATTAAAGTTAACTGCTGTATTGTAACGAAAACAAACTTTAACTCAATCATCCTAATATTGAAAGTTAATTTCAAAAAATTATTCCCGAATACGTGTAGGCTTTTTGAGTCTTTGAATTACAGAAACAAATCTTAAACTACCGCTGTACCTATTGATTTTAATTCATTACCAATATCAAATAATAATTGTTTCTTACTTGATAAAAATGTTTATTTTTCAGCCAGTATGTCCACTTCAAACTACCAAACATTTCGGGCGTCTTCCTAGTTGTTTCGTTGTGATGTGGTTGGTTTTCTTTTACACCAATATGAAAAATTACTGAAAATACGATTCCTAAACCAACCAAAAGGAATGAAATCACCTGCAAAGAGAAATGAAACCCAAGTTTAGAATAACCTTTTTCATTTTCTGGTACCATCTGGTACCATGGACCTTCACATAATAAATAACTCTGAACTGACCGATGTTGGCAGGTGTTTTGTTCTTTAATATATCTAAATTGTTATGAGCAAAAATAAGCAATTATTCATTTGGTAAACGCCTCATCCAAGTCTACCCAGGGCTTTAGTATCGCAGGGTAATGAACACACATATGCGTCGCGTAGTTTGTTCTTAGGAGATAAATATAGAAATGGAAGTCCAAGAATATTTTTATATAAAATCAAAGCTTCCCATAAATTTAGCACTGAGTAGCGTTTTTTGATGATTGCAATATAGAAATGATTAAATATCTCCATATATATGAAACAAAAACAATGTAATTTAATATATAACCTTAGAATAAAACTTTTATATACAAGGCTATAATAAAGTTATTATTTAGTGAACTTGGTTTTCATTACAAATGTTTAAAGTTCATTATTTCAAAAGTAATAATTATGACAAATTTGCGCGGTAAAGCTGTATGAATCGTAAGGTGTGTATTAAGTTTAACTGTTGCATAATACTAGACAGTATTAATATATTATACTGTTCACATCATTTTACTCGAAGCTTCCAAGTTTTCTAGTTGTGTAATATTGTAGCTACTAGAGAACTAGATTTTTCTGTCGTGTTATAAATACGTGCAGATGCAGGAAGCCAGGAAAATTGGTTTGTTTTGAATTCCGCGAGAAGCTACAATAGAGCTACCTGCGCTACCCGTCCCGGGAAGGCAGCCAATCATCACCACCTACCGCCAACTCTTGAGCTACTATTTTAACAACGAATAGTAGAATTGACTGTAATATTATAACGCCCCACAGCTAATTACGAGATGCCTTAACCACCTGGTCATGCCGGGCCAGCTAGGTAGATAGAAAAATAATAGTTGGCGAAGAAAAGCATGAACTTAGCTGGCGCGTAAGTGAGTAATTAGGCTTAACGAGTGATTCCTACAGTGTGTTTCACAAGGATAAGAAAAGTACATTATCTTGTCAATTGCGGGATCTTTTCTGTTTTCTGCATTGCGTTCACTCTTTTACTAACGAATAGCGGAACTGACCAAATCACAATAACGTCCTCACGTTGAAAGAGCAAGCATGTTTGGTGTGACGGAGATTTGAATCCGCGATCCTCAGATTACGAGTCGAACGCCTTAACTACCTAGCCATGAACTATATAGTAAGAAACAGAATAGAGAAAAATAATTATATTTGTAAATTGGATTCTAAAGTAGCAGCCAGTTTGTGTGGACTTTTGACAAAAAAGTTGTTGTTTGTATTGAATCACAAAAATACACAATGGGATTTCTGTTATCGAAACTAGCACTGCAATAAATGAAACAATGGCGTCATCGCGAGGCCGTCTAGTGTTTCGTCAATATAATACTGGTAAGGCACATAAATACGGTTTGAAAGTGTTTTAACTATGTGTTCACCAATGGTAAACCTCTACCAACACTGTTTCTGTTGGAAAAGATGGCACACATTAACAACAAGGGCATCCCTCAGATGGTTTCACCCATGCGACTGAAATAGTCCTTGATCTTACTAAAGCCTATTTAGATGCAGGGAAAACAATAGCTAAAGCTAACACTATGGAACAAAATTTTTACTTTTTCTTGTTCCTGGGCAGAAAGTGTCATTTCCCAATTGCTTATGCAAAAAGTAAATGGAAAAGACTTATTTTTCTCTTCAAACTTCGCTTTTGTGACCTGGAAGTGTATAACTAAAACATGATGGGAGACTATATTTGGGAACTGATATGTGAAAGTGATCGATATTACAGTTGCAAATCTCGAAAAACTACTCACTTCTAAACATTTTTGTATAACTTTAGTATAAATGCATGTAAATCTTGATTCATATGTTGTTTTATTCAGACCTTATGTGAATGAAAATGTGAAAATTTACCCGTTTTTACACAGAAAATAAGTTAATTTCTAAATTTCATTATCCAATGTCATAAAAGCAAAGTTTGAAGGGAATAATGGCCATTTTCTGTACTTTTACAGCATAATTATGAAATAACACATACTATCCAGGAACAAAATCTGTGTTATATAGTGTAATTTCTACACATTAATCGATTTAACAAAGCATCCAGCCCACTTTGTAGGAACGTTTCAAATGAACAGAAAAGGTAACTAACCCCAAGGAAATTATAAGTGCGAAAGTAAAGAAGGGAAAAATTGTAGATCACTAACAAGAGGATAAAATTGTGATTGCAAAATGGAAGAATAAACGTGATGTTCTTCTGTTGTTAGTGAAGCATGATCTGAGCTTCAAAGATATTGGACGGAAAATCAGTGATGTGGATGTCAAAAAACCAGAAATGGTTTTCAATGTCAATATCATAAAACAAAGAATAGACATATCCGATCAAATGTCCAGTTGTTTCTCGCCACTTAGAAAGAGCATTAGATGGTGTCATAAGATTTCCTTTGAGTTTTTTACGAAACATAGCAGTGGGAAATGCTTTGGTATTATTCAATAAAGGACACCAAAAAAACTTCAACTTCATGAGTTTCTAAAACCAATCATTGAATCACTGTGTCAAGTAAATGCTCAAGCAGTTGTAACACCATGGACAAGAGCAGTAAGAGCCAACCCATAGCACGTTATGAAAACTTCCACTGAATGAGACAAGTCAAACAGAATAATTGGTAAAAGATGCATTAGCTGCTTCAGTGAAATAAGAAATACAATGGCTGCAAAAGAAGCTGACAAAAAGACCAAAAACGTTCGCACATACTGTGATGAATGTTAAAGTAACCATGCTCTACGCATTACTTGTTTCAATAAAAGACATAAGGTCACATAAGTACAAATTATACCTATAATAATGACTGCCACTTCAAACTGCTTTCTTACTGTTCATTATTTTTATTTTCATAGCAAACTGATTTATCTGTTTTCTTTTTGAAAACAGTATGTTGGAAAATTTATAACATTTCGCTTAAGATTATTTTTTGTATTTGTTTTTTCTTACATTCCCTATGTCAAAATAACAACTTTGCTGCAAATTCTTTTTTTTTTTGTAACCCTTTATGTTTAAATAAAGTGATTTGCTTACTCTATTGTTCTTGATGACGAGAAACCCACATCTTCAGATGACCAAGGAAGGTAGAGACGTGGTTTTCTCCTTATCAATAAAAGTGTTAATACCCATACCAGCCGTTCTGAGATATATTTTAGTATATTTTTATATACTTTATACAATTATCAGGTGAATAAAATATAAAAAACTTAAGAAAAAATAGGTGGACTTAGAAAAGAAATATTGTTCTGATGTCCCACTCTCATATGTATATGTAGCCACTGTGTCCCAGCCAATAAGTGGCCCTTTAAAAAGAAAACAGAGCACGACTAAACGGTGGGGGGAGCCGACATGTTATTTTTATCACCAACAAATCACAGACACATAGTGTAAAATAACCCCAATGTTAAGAAAAGAAACAGGTTAGTCATCGCAGATGTGAGTTATTCGAGGTACGTCTCGTTCAATTACCACAGAATCCTTTGAAAAGAAATCACAGGCAACCATATGAACGCTAAGTCTATATATTATCATATCAAAATACTATAATCAAAGCCATTGTATTAAATGCAGTTTTAGGGTACTTAAAGTTGAAGCAATAAATACAAATTAGCTAAAATCTTTGAAACTAGTAATTAAAGGGCAAGGTAGCAAATAAATTAAAATTTGGTGTAAGTGAAGGAATTACAATCACATATCTATATTAATATCAACGTTTACGTTAATTTTATATTTAGACATCTACATAACTTATACTATTAAATTTGTATTGTGAAAGTCCCATCTATTCACTAAAATTGTAGAAAATCCCCCGAGTGTAAGCATCAACAATACATGTGTGTACGTAAACACTGGCGTATCGTTTATATCTTTGCATGAACTCAAAATTTCGAAAAACTATCCTCCCGCTTATAAATATAACCAATTATGCGCCAAGAGACAGCACATATGTTAGCTTTGATTAGGGTGCTAAAAATCTTGGAAGCTACAACTGTGGTTGGTGTAATCGGGAACTTCAGATATTTTATTTCTAATATTACAAACCAATTAAATTCAGCGAATTCAAATCGGATATTAGTATTTTTACGAAAGTAGTATATAATTTCAGCAGTGGATATCACGGAATATGGCTAACAGAGAACGAAGAAAACAGTTCCATGTTAAGTGAATTGTATCTGATATCAGCTCAGTATTAATTCATTCATCATGAACCCTCCTTGTTAGCAAGTTTTATAAATATGATACATATCGACATTTAATTACCTTCTAAATCTAAATTATCAGTTAACTCAGTTTCAGGTTTTTGAAATTATGACACATTACATAATAAATTGGAGGATCTTCTGGGATTTGAATCAGAGACAAAATTCAATGTAAATTAAAATCACAATTTAATTTATATTTATCAGTGCTAACAATATTTGATTATATGTGATTATCAAGGATTTTTGAGTTACCCTCCATAAAAAGATATAATAAAAATGAATTGCTCGAACTAGAAGAACTAGAAGTTAAAAAACTGAATGAGAAAAAATGAGCTAAGAGGCATATTGTTGTCTTAGGAATTATTATAGGAATATTTTAGTGTCCCCACTGGCCAATCAGAATTGAGTGATAAAGATAAGTTATAGAATCAACTAAAACTCAATCCAATCAAGCTTGAACAAGCTTGTATCGAAGACAAAAAAGAGAAAGAACAAGCTAGTATCGAAGCTGCAAGAGTAAATAAACGTCTCAAAACAGAAAAATTTCGAACTGAAGCCGAAAATGAAATTATCTAAAAAAAATGAAAATTACATTACACCCCAATCAATCAAGGCAAAGTGACAACTTTGGATTTAATTGACACGTTAATTAAAGCATCACTTTTCACTGAAAATTAAGTTGATAAATATTTTCAACATTTTGAGAAGGTTGCTCAAGCCATAGAAGGGCCCACTGATAACTGGTCTTTATTATTACAAAGTCTTCTAACTGGTAAACTACAAAAAACTTAGGCCCGGCATGGCCAAATGGGTTAAGGCGTGTGACTCGTAATCTGAGGGTCGCGGGTTCGCATCACCGTCGCGCCAAACAAGTTCGCCTTTTCAGCCGTGGGGGCGTTATAATGTGACAGTAAATCCCACTATTCGTTGGTAAAAGAGTATCCCAAGAGGTGGCGGTGGGTGGTGATGACTAGCTGTCGAGCGCCTTAACCACCTGGCCATGCCGGGCCCTCTCCGACTCATACAACGTATCTACATTTACGTATACTAATGGAGTTTTTCTTTTAAATTTTCATGTAGCTGTTATGCATATAGTTAATGACGTTCTAGGAAGCCGAATGTAAATAAAGATTATAAACTTGAACTAATCATCATAGACAAAAGCTACAAATTAAAATATTTTTAAATATGATTTATAATTGTTCAGCTCTCTTTTTAAGTTACGTCTTCGTGGAGCGACATCATATGTATTGTCAGTAGGAGACAGAATTTATCTCTATTGAACGGCCCAGCATGGCCAGGTGCGTTAAGGCGCTCAACTCATAACCTGAGGGTCGTGGGTTCGAATCCCCATCACATGAAACGTGCTCGCCTTTTTAGCCGTGGGGACGTTATAAAGTTACGGTCAATCCCGCTATTCGTTGGTAAAAGAGTAGCCCAAAACTGGGCGATAGATGGTGATGACTAGCTGGCTTCCCTCTAGTCTTATACTCCTAAATTAAGGACGGCTAGCACAGATAGTCCTCGTGTTGCTTCGCGCGAAATTCAAACAAACAAACAAATTTCCATTGAATCTGTACAATGAGAGAGATTGTTGAATTCTGTGTTACGAATTTTGCCTTACTTAAACTATGGTTTTGTTATTATTATTATTACACCTTTATTCTTCTCATGTAAATATTTTTGCTGTATCAGTGAAAGAAGTCTACATAATTAATACTGAAATCAGTCAGCGATGACAAAATATCAGTATTTATACGCTCGTGAATAAAGATGTTATTTGTTTGTCCATTTTCTGTTTTCTCTTGTTTCTACTTTATTTTATTCTCTGCATAAAGTTTTCTAAAACTACTGTATTACAATTTTAACTTTCTCTAAGATTCAAGCATCTGCCTACAACAAATTAAATAACACTATGTAACAAAAAATTTACTTTTTCTTGTTCCTGGGCACAAAGTGTTATTTTCCAATTGATTATGCCTAAAGTAAAGGCCCGGCATGGCCAAGCGTCTTAAGGCGTGCGACTCGTAATCTGAGGGTCGCGAGTTCGTATCCCCGTCGCGCCAAACATGCTCGCCCTTTCAGCCGTGGGGGCGTTATAATGTTACGGTCAATCCCACTGTTCGTTGACAGTGGGGGTGATGACTAGCTGCCTTCCCTCTAGTCTTACACTGCTAAATTAGGGACGGCTATCGCAGATAGCCCTTTGTGCGAAATTCAAAAACAAACAAACAAATGCCTAAAGTGAATGGAAAAGACCTACTTTTCAAATTTTGCTTTTGTGACCTGGGTAACGAAATTTCCAAATTTACCCATTTTCCAGAACATTCCAGGTAGATTCAGTGCTGAGTAGCTGATAAAGAATTTTCTCGAACTTACAAGAAGTTTCAAGAACTTTCTAGAATGTTGTAGAACTTACGAGGATTTTCAAGAACTTTCCATAGTAATATACGTATATAGAAGCTCACCACTTCAGTTTAGTTCTCACTGCCTAAGTGAACTCATAGAACTATTTGATTTTATCAGAGATGGCATCAAGAAGCTGCAAGCATTCTCCAGACACGTTCTGCTATGTTATTTATCCAGATAAGGGGGAAAAAGTACTCTGTGACAGCATCTGCTGAAATGAGTGAAGCCTACAAGGCATATTTCGGCATGCCTGTCGGGGACCAAGATAAACCCTGGGTCTCCAAGGAGGCTTTACCAAGTTTCCTTTGTTTTATATTTGTCTTTGGAACAGCAGGGACACCGCAGCACACTACAACAGGAAGTACTGGCCACAATGGACCGAGTTCTCTGTGGAGAGGTACAATGTCAAGTGTGAGCCACTAGTGGACCTCCAGGTGTTATTCCCACCATTTCACATAAAACTCGGTCTTATGAAATAATCTGTCACAGCTCTTTATAAGGAGTCTACAGCCTTCAAGTACCTATGAAACTTCTTCCCTGAGCTATCTGAGACAAAGGTCAAAGCTGGTTTCTTCGTTGGACCACAAATAAAGATCCTGGAGTGCACAGAATTTCCCAAGAAGCTCAGTAGGAAGGGAAAAAAAGGCTTGGGGCAGCTTTGTCGCAGTGGTTCGGGGTTTCTTCGGCAATCACAAGGCCAAAAAGTATGTGGAACTGGTTGAGGCTCTGGTGAATAACTGCGGCAAAATAGGCTGCAGGATGTCCCTCAAAGTGCATATCCTTGACGCTCATCTTGATAAATTCAAGGAAAACATGGGAGCACACTCAGAGGAGCAAGGCGAGCGCTTCCACTAAGATATACTGGACTTTGAACACTGCTACCAAGGAGCGTATGACGAAAAGATGATGGGAGACTATATTTGGAGACTGATACGTGAAAGTGATTTACGTTACAGTCGCAAATCTCGAAAACTATTCACTTCTAAATATTTTTGTTCATTTTTGTACAGCTTTAATATAAATACCTATAAATCTTGATTCATATGTTGTTTTATTCAGACCTTATGTAAATGAAAATGTGCAAATTTGCCCGTTTTTACATGGAAAATAGGTTAATTTCTAAATTCCATTATCCTGGTCACAAAAGCAAAGTTTGAAGACAATAATGGCCATTTTCTGTACGTTTACAACATAAGCAATTAAGAAATAACACATACTATCCAGGAACAAAATTTGTGTTACATAGTGTTATTAAGTTACGTTATTGTGTCACAACCTATAATTTTTAAGAAGATTATTTTCAGCATATTTTCTTTTCTCTTTGATTATCCTTCTCTGTGAAATTTGTAACTAATTGTATGAAACCATAGAACTATAAATAGTTGAGATGAGAGAGCAGCAGTGAAGGCACAATCTGAGAGTGTAGAAAGCACTAACTGGTATTCTTTGACATTCTAGGGAGTCACAAGTACCCAAGGATAGTAGTGAGACATGTCTGGTAGATAAACTTAACTGCAAGGAGAATAATATGTAAGCAAGCTAAGCAACCGATACGGTGCTACAATTCTGTGTACATTGTGGCAGTGAGAAGTCTTCACGATTGACAATGCTCACTTACACTTTAAGTTCGCGTCCAGAGACTGATATAGTGCAGAATATAGCAACGATGTTCATCTTTAAGCATTGCAACTTCCCACTTTAAACTTTGCCCACTGCACTTGTAAGTATACACGTGTCTTTACACATCGAAGAAATATGAGAGCTTCCCTAAACAATGACAATATCTTAGCAACACGTCAGTAACAAAGCAGGTAATAAGTACCTTCTACACCATCACTTACTTACAGCGTTGGTGTGAAAAGGAAAAGACTCTTTACTGTTTAAGTGCTTTACTGAGGAAAATCTGAACGCTTCCTGAAACATTTCAAGTATGTTGGAGAAACTCAAGAATACACAGTCAGATATCGGATTCGAAATATTTCAGTTATTCTTGGTCTAAAGCATTTGGACAGGGAGCAATTCGATTGCTGTGACATGGTCGTCAGTAAGTATTTTTATGCATTCGACTCTCTGAAGATTCGAGTGATAAGTAGGGCATAGCTCAGAGAAGGTTAACCTTGGGAAATTTGCTTTCATGATTAATCTAAAAAAAATACATAGGAAAACTTTACTAGCCATACCTCTTGATCATAGTGAGAACATTCCTGTAATAAAAAAAAGGGTTTCAGAAGCAATCTGCTGTGGTATCGCATGTGTGTCAGTTTTATGAAGGCCGAATTCTTTGTAGGCATCTGTGACTTGTTGGCGATATCTTTCAACACTATACGAACAGCACACAATCCACTTATCTTAAAATAACATACACAAAAGTCAAATGCAAGTACAAAACATTGTTACACTATTGGTTATCACAGTTGTATCAAGAACCTTAAATAATTGTCTCTCTTTCGTCAAAGTCCACACAAGCGGGTTCAGACAAATTATTCTCTTCCTCAGCTATGAAACTCGTTTTAAAAATTGCCCACAAAGGCTAAACTCACACACAGTCTAATTTCACGTTTTTCACTATTACTTTCACTTGTTTGTAGTTAATCACAAAGCTACACAATGGGCTATCTGTGCTCTACGTACTACGGGTATTAAAACCCGGTTTCTAGAATTGTAAGCCCGGATAAATACTGCTATCATACTAAGGTATGATAAGGGTAAGGCTTTTTGTTTTCACTAACTTAGTCACATATTTACATATATTGTCCAACTGAGGCTTAGGCTTTTTACCAAATTACGAGACAGTTTGATGTAACAATATTCACTGAAACAACGAGAAAACTTAGAAGGTTCTAGTAATAAGAAAGAACAACATAACAATCACTCACTAATGAACTATTACACACATGATTTGTTACATAAGCAAACCTGAGATCAATTATCACTTCTTAAAATACTAAGTTCAACACTCATGCTTAATAATAATCTAAATCATAACTCTCGTGTTAAATTTAAATGAAACAGTCATGTATATCTAACAAATTGTGTCTCAGTGACATTTTATCTGTAGTGGAATCAACAGGGAGATTTGTTATTGTAACGCCACAAAAGACTGTACACTGGTAAAATAAACCAATAGCAACTTCAGTTACATACTCTGTTATGAGAAAAACCACATACTTCAGTTACATACTCTGTTATGAGAAAAACCACATACTTCAGTTACATACTCTGTTATGAGAAAAACCACATACTTCAGTTACATACTCTGTTATGAGAAAAACCACATACTTCAGTTACATACTCTGTTATGAGAAAAACCACATACTTCAGTTACATACTCTGTTATGAGAAAAACCACAGATATTGTGATACCCTGAGGCTTTGCGAAAGTGATAATCACTAGCTCCACCAGCTCCAATGGACCTGATATCGTAAAATATCAAAATGCAGCTTTCATGGTTCTAGATGAGGCAATCAGACTCATTAGAACTAGCTGACAGAAATACACCACCAAAACAGTGAGAGATAAAAATCCTTAACACATCAGGAGTATTAGAGAAGCAGAAAGACCAAAATTCGTCTATGTTTCACCTGATCATGGATCCAGAAGTGTTCATATTAAGTATTCCAAAGAAAGTCACCACTTTGGCCAGTTAGTACAACCATTGTTCAGACAAATGTGCACCAATCAGACAAAAGTGGATAGGTGTTTTTCACTTTGTATTTTGACTGTGTTACTAATTGAACAAAGATAGTTGTCTCTGATCTTGGTTCAGATATACTGGTATCTTAAAAATGCACCTTTGCACAAATTTGAAGCCATTTACGTTTATGTCACAGGTAAACCACATCCTATAAAAACCATCCTGTGTCGAACAAATTGCAGAATGGTGTTACAGAGGAAAAAATGACACAAACAGTTGTTTAGCTCACTGTGCTGTGTTCTACAAGAAACACACAGATTCCCAACCATGTGGACTCTCTAAATGATGCTCTTAACGACAGAAATTTCAAAAAGAGAAATGAACATGATTAGTTGTTCATAACGACTTTTAATAGGTTTATGAAATAAAATGGTTCATCTGGTTGGATGACAATCACACATTATCACATGCACAGGTGACGAAGTCCAGTAAAACTACTATGCAGATGATTTTGGAGTATCTGGAATATTGCTAGCAATGGAACTGAAAGGATATTAAACAATGTGATACTATAATCTTTAGTGACCTATCTAATATACAAAAATTCATTGAAGAATTTAACCAAACAGGGGTTGACAACATAGATTGTAGATGTAATAATAGTGTTTTTAAAGATATATTTCATAAACATATAGAAAGGTACTAAATATAGAATTTTAAAACACACACAAAAAACATGAAATGTTAAAAGTGAAAGGTACTGATAATTATATCCTTAAAATAAGTAAACAATCCACTGTGTTTCTTTTCTGAATGGAAATTACACTTTATTAATTCTATGAAGAATTGATTAAGAACCTTAAATTTACCTCTCTATAAATTAGATATCTTTTTCAATGTCTTTAAAAATAAGATAAAGTCAAAGCAATTTGTTGTTACCCCAGTTGATAAAGCTGGTTGTAATTTTAGTTTTATGTGTAAAACATTATATGCACAGCTTTTACTTAACTAATTTAATAGTGCAAGTACTTTTACCAAAAATACTTCAAAGAAAAATAATGGTATTAATAATTTAAATATTATTAACAATGGAACATCTATACAGATTATTCTTGTATAAATTTACCATTTTTATATGTGATTCCAAAATTGCATAAAAATCCAGTAACGTCCAGATTCATTACTAATATAATTATTAAATCTGTCTCCATAATATATAACAATATTCTAGATGTCTTGTTTGGTAAGATAAAAACACAGTCTTAAAGAAACCAGAATAATTATTTTTGGATTATTAAAATTAACATTCCAGTTTTGGAATATTTATATCACTTAAATTTTTCTAAAACAATTCTATTTTTGTAAGACTGTATACTAAACTTGATCCAAAAGATTTTCAGTTTTCAATAATCTGTTTGATAATTTTACAAACAATGAAATAACTATACCCAAATTTAAATTTACTAGAATTCAGTATAAAAATATACTTCATTTTTGTATTTATTACAGCTAAGTTACTTTCAATGAACAAGTATATAAGTAAAGAGTGGGTATTCCACTGGAAATAAACTTCTCTTTAAATAAGGCCAACCTGTCTCTGTTTTTAGCTGACCCACCTAACCAGCAATCAATCAGCTCCAGGAATATTGACCCTACAAGCTGTTGTACTAATCCCAAAACTGTAACATAAATCTTATGTCAGTGATGAAACGTTTCTTTCTGATTTTGAATTCAGTGCATGTCCTACACATAGCATACCACATCAATGCATTGAGTCGTGGCACTGGACACTCTTTTACCGAACACTTGTAGCATTAGATCATCCATTTCTTTTCTAACCATTCCAGCTGTTGTGTTAAAGAAAAATGAATTCAAGCTTTAAAAACTAAAAATCTGGTTAGTGTGACGATCGTAATTTACGATGAACCCAAGCTTTAAAAACTGTATATTTAACGTGGGGTACAGTGTTGACAGAAAATTTAAGTTGTAGTTAAGAAAACTGCTATTAGACAGTAAATTGTTCAACATCTACAATACAGTACGAAATGTTATAATAAAATAAACGTTACGAATTTTTAAAAAAACAAAAAAACAAACCAGCAGTGTTTTTCTTGACAGATGGTAATTGCTGGTATATTTATCAATACTATCAAGCATCATTAGCTTCTCTGGTTGCTAGAATAGGAGCATAAAGTCTATATTGCTGTTTTATATCTCACATACAGAAAAGACAAAATATAGTACATTACAGTATCTCAAAATCACGAAGGCCCGGCATGGCCAGATGGTTAAGGCACTCGACTCGTAATCTAAGGGTGGCAAGTTCGAATCCCCGTCGCACCAAACACGCTCGCCCTTTCAGCCGTGGGGACGTTATAATGTTTTGGTCAATCCCACTATTCGTTGGTTAAAAGAGTAGCCCAAGAGTTGGAGGTGGGTGGTGATGACTAGCTGCCTTCCTTCTAGTCTTACACTACTTAATTAGGTACGGCTAGCGCAAATAGTCCTCGTGTAGCGTTGCGAGAAATTCAAAAACAAACAAACAGAAGCACAACAGCGTATACCAGCTAAAGTTTGAGTTCTCACTAAACTAAGTGTTACATACAGCAACTTAAGCTAAATACATAATCTTCTAAAGTCCTGAGTACAGTTATCGTAGTATCTAAACCTAACTTACTTTGAAGTTTATAATATTTACCGTAAACTTGAGTGAATCATCTCTCGTAATACTCAAGCCATCTGTACTCCCGTTACTCATAGTTTCGAATACAACCATTACCCCAACGTAAACCATAATATCGGCAATGACATCAAACGAGTACCTTTACAAAGAAAATACAAATATTTTCAATCACGTCATGAATTAGATTTATAAGAAAAAGGAAGACAAGCTTTAATTATCTCGGTATTGCATTAACTGACAAATACTGTTAAAATTACTCTATATATTTTCAACATTCCTCGCGGAGAAAAATAAAATACAATAATTTTAACGAAAATAAATGAGTGAAGAACACGACAACCTTGCAAATAAACAAAGAGGGCGCACCAAATTAAATATATGTAACAAATTGGAGCCTTTCTGACCGTCTTGAATACATTTAGTTTATAATCACCAAGTATTGACAGAGTTTAGAAGACCATGATCAGTAAGTAGTCTCATAAAGTTACAATAAAATTGCATATTACAGGAAGCTAACGACAGTCTTAAAGACAGTTATTAACTTTTTTCACTGTTAGAAAAGTGTACAAATCTCAGTTTTCAGAAACACTAGTACGATTTCATTTAGCATGTTCATGAAAAAGATTAAACCAGATCTATAGTTAAAAGCTGTATCATACATTAGTAAGTATTAGCAACGTTAACTTAATGATTTACGTTCATATTAAAAGGTCTACAAACCTCATCTTACGTACGTAGTGTGTATATATGTACTTATGTATGTGACCGAAATAGATAAACATGATGTATCGCCATTTATTGTGTGGTACCACAAACACAAATTCATAAAAAAAATGCCCCAAAATCAAGACAATTAGAAAAATTACTGCGGTATTCACAACAACCATTTCTTTATAACAGAATACAGTTTTAAACAAAAGCATTCTCCTCACGACAAGAAAGCAACTTTCACTAGGACTGTAAGGGAGAGGTTTGATTATATCTTTATTGATGTAATTTGTAAATAAAATACTAAAAAACGGTGGTGTTCTTTAAACAACTTATTTTTCAACAAAGAATAGTACTTTTAACATATAAAAATATTATAATTTATATCAGTAAAATCCAAACATTCTTCCCGTGTAGCACAGAAAAATCCTTAGTTCAAGAAAATGATCATTTTCGCTAAATGTTTTGCAATGAGTTATGGATACGACGATTAGTAATTATAAGCACAAACAACCACCACCAGGGCGGCGTGACTGCTTGTGTTTATAAATACGATTTTCGTTTTTCCATGCTCGTCAAATATATATATTCAAAAAGATTTGTAGTGGAAAGAAAATATTACTATTAAGTGTTAACAACATTAACTAAATATTTACCATCAGAAAAAGGTCTACAAACAACATCGTTCAGAAGTTTACGTTCGATTTACTTTACCATGCACTTCAGATACAGATTAAGCCAGATTTGTAGCGAAAAAAATACATTCATTGTACAAGTGGTGATGTCATTAACTAGTGATTTACCCTACTATTACAAACATCATTGTAAAGAAATTCAAGTACTATTTGTACTTCATCATGCATGTTAAATATATTTCAAACATGATCGGTAGTGAAATAATACAGTCGTGAATGCTAGCAACATTAACTAAATATTTAATTTACAATTACAAAGTTCTACAAACGTCATTGTAAAGAAATGCATGTACAATTTTTATTTCATCATGCATGTAACTCGCATTTCAAACCAGATCTGTTGTGAAAATAAAAACAGATAAGTAAACATGAAAAAAACATTAATTAAAGATTTACATTACTATTACAAAGCTTTATCAGCCTCATTGTTTATCAATACAATTATCACACTAACGGTATGTCAAATTATCAATTAATCCAGACCTGTGGTGAAGAGAAGACAGTTACTTCCGTAAAAGCCTACAACTGTCATTGTTCACAATCACAGCTACGATTTTCACGTTAGCATGAACTTAAAATACATAAACCAGTTTTGTAGTGAGAAAAAGTATTTGCTTTAACACAACACATGTACAGTTATGCTGAATTTCTAATCTCTGCTCAAACACAATACTTTCTACAAGTTCTTTGTTCCTGCTCCAACGCAATACTTACATGATATGCTTAACACAATACTCAGAATCCTTTTCTTAAGATTCCGATTTGTGGATTAGCCTAAAATGCACCATTAAACAAAGAAATAATCCCAAAAAAATTCAAAACTGAGCAACATATGAAAATACCATAAATTATACTATTCCTGAAACGGTTGTAATGTTTTTCGAAATTAAAAGAATGGTGTTAAGAAAAATAACAATTTTGGTAGACAATAAGGACTTAGTTCAGTAAAACAAGTAAGTTATTACCTTAAAATGTTGAGAAATTCTCGGTCAGAATCGTTGAAAGTTATAGTAGGAATGAGGGCAAGATGTGACACCTGTGTACAAGCCCAGCCGAATTGAAAAATCACAACGAAGGGGGCAAGAAATATAAAGACTGCCCATTCACTGGCATTTTCACATCCAGGACACTTGGTGAATATAAAGGGGAAACTTATGATGACGCAGAGAGTTCCTACAAGAAATATAAAAAAATATAAAAATACAAAAATAGTAGAAAAACAGACTTTAAACAACAAGAACACCACTGAGAATGGTCACTTCATATATTTCTTGAAAATTGTTACTTTGACCATTCGTGTGCTTATTGAGGAAGCCCCCTAGTGCCTCGGCGGTATGTCTGCGGAATTACAACGTTAAAACCGGTTTCTATACCCGTGGTGGGCAGAGCACAGATAGCCCATTGCGTAGCTTTCCGCGAAATTAACCAAACCAAAAGTTTTATTAGTTTCTAGCGTCTCTTTATCAATTAGGTGTGTGGAATTACTATTCAAAAAAAAAAAAAAAAAATCTTAACCCTCACTTTGATTCCACTTCTAGAGGCAACTTACTTTTTATGTTTAAATTTAGAAAGTGCACTAAACTGTAGCCAAGACGGTTTTTTATATTAAACTACATTTCCTGGAAAATGTTTTGAATTTCGCGCAAAGCTACACAAGGGCTATCTGCGCTAGCCATCCCTAATTTAGCAGTGTAAGACTACAGAGAATGCAGATAATCATCACCACCCACCGTCAACTCTTGAGCTACTCTTTTAACAATGAATAGTGGAATTGACCGTCACATTATAACCCCCCACGGCCGAAAGGGAGAGAATGTTTGGTGCGATCGGGATTCGAACCCGCGACTCTCGGATTACGAGTAAAAAGGCCTTAACACACTTGGCCATACCGGGCCACCCCAATGAAGCTATAACCAATTTGTTAAAATCAGCGAAAGATAAAAAAAAAACTGTGTTACGTTTTGTTCAATTTACGTTCACCATTCCAATCTTTACTTCTTACATAGACTTTAATAATATTGTCAGACCCGTACGTAAAATGTTTGTGAGATAAACTGTTTCATAGCTGTTGGTATAAAATCCACAAACAGCTGTTGAAAAGTCAATACGTCATCGTTCTACAAAGCCAGACAATACCAATTCCAATTACAGTGTCAGCAGAAGCCACTGAGTTAACTATTTCGCGCCAAAACATGCTGAATGAAATACTAGGTTAAGAAGCATAGCCAACTAATATCCTCTATATAGTCACAATTAAAATACTAGGTTAGTACGCATAGCTGTCTCAATATACCATTCATGCTTGAGAATAAAATATTCAGATAAGAATCGTTGTCAGCATAGCATCCCTTACATAATTAATATTAGAATGCTAAGTTATAAAGCATAGCTAGTTAGATATCCTTTACATAATTATGATTAAAAAATATTAAATTAAGAAGTATTGCTAATCAAAATATGTCCTTCATATTTAATATTAAAGTACTCGTTAGGAGATGTAGTTGGCTTAATATATCGTTCATAATTAAGGTAAAAACACAAGATTACAAAGCGTAGCTACCTTAATATTCCCTAAATAGTAAACATTAAAACACTCGGATAAGAAGCGTAACCAATACAGTTATGACTAAAATATTAGGTTAAAAAGCATAGCTAGCTACCAACTATCTCAACTCACCAAGTAAGTGAAGTGTCTTCCGTCGACCATACTTCCGGTATATACAATTTTCTACAGAAGTGTCGGATTCGTATCCAACAAGGATCGTAGAGAAGGCATCAGATACTTGACCCACTAAAAGTAACAAACCAGCCAGACTAGTGTTAAAGCACAAAACGAACTGTAAGTAGACAATCAGATAACTGAACCACAGAGATGCAGTAACATCATTCAGCACGTGGCCGACACCATAACTGAGCTTCTGAGACCAAGGTAACTTTGGGATATTCTCCATTGCTGATAAAGAAACATACAAGATGACAATGATTAGTAAAGCAATAAGGACTTTTATTTCTAACAGAACTGATTAAAATCACACAAAAAATTTTCATTTAATTCCTTTTCATTTGTCTATTTCGAATTTCGAAACAGGGTAAAAACAGTATATCCTTTTGTTCACCTCTGTCACCAAAATTTATCAAACGTGTTAGCGTCAAAGCACTTCAAATATATCTTTTTATCAGCCATTGGTGACTACTTTTTGGTGGATGGATCACGCTTATAGCATTTCAGATATTCTTTATTTAATACATTTACAGTTATTTACACAAAAGCTATCTATTGTAGCCGTTCAGTGCAGATAGCCCTCGAGTAGCTTTACGCAAGATTCAAAACAAACAAACAAACCGTAGGCGTTCATAATTTAGTAGCGTAAGACTACATGGAAGGCAGCTAGTAATCACTACTCACAGCCAACTCTCGGGCTACTCTTTTACCAACGAATAGAAGAATTGACTTTGACTTATAACCGACCACGACTGAAAGGGCGAGCTTGTTTAACCACCTGGCCGTGCCGGGCCCAAAATCCTTGCAAGAAAACTGCCAAAAAATGTTATTACAAAACATATTCGAACCTAACAAGTGCAATTTCGGATATGAGAACTACGTGGTTTAAAACTCTTGTAAGAAAAACTGTTATAAATGTGCTGTTATTATAAAGCATATTGGGGCTTAGGAAGTGTAATTTGGATTGCGGGAATGACACTACCCGTTTAACAGCCCTGAAACTAACTCGCTTTATGATATTTGCCAAATAACCTCTCTACTGAATCACGTTTCAAAATCATATGTTAAAAGCTTAAGTAATCAAAAATTAATATTAAAAACTGAACCTACTTAAAAGAAAAATGCTGCTTCGTTTTCTTTTTGCTTGCTGGACAAGCCTCCAAATTTCAAATCTTGCTGCTATACAATGGCAAACTAGGTTTAGAAAACGTAATGGAACGGAAGACAACAGCGTACCATGTCATTTCTCTTTCTCAGGAGGTTCTCCGAAAAATTGAAAATAGATGTGTATAATTCATGATAAGAAACGAAAGCTACTTCAAGTAAAAACAATTAAACTTTTAATACCCATACCAGCCGTCTTATGAATACAGATGTGTATAATGACAAACCAGGTATACCAACTCACCTTGAAATGCAGCGAATTAGGCCAATCAAAGACTTTTACTGTGCTTGATCGGGACTGAAGAAATAAAGTTAAAACCACGACATCTAATGGCCCGACTTATGTCTTGTGGTTGCCGAATAAATAACAAGTTTTTTTGTTGTTTATTTTCAGGAAACGAGTTGTCACATACTACCATATTTAGAGAAGCATCGAATGTAATATCTCATTCCGAAACCTTACTAAGTTCCACAGTCACCTCATACAGTGAGACTATCACGTGCCCTAACGTCAGGTACAGGTATTACGAGAAACCAGTTTGATCACAGTTTCTTGGGTCTCACGTGATTCCGTGCGAAATGTGTATGATCCCTTCCAAAAATATTTTTATGTGTGTGTTTTCTTATAGCAAAGCCACATCGGGCTATATACTGAGCCCACCGAGAGGAATGGAACCGCTGATTTTAGCGTTATAAATTCGGCGACATACCGCTACTAGCGGGAAGCAATATTTTTATGAGTCTAGACTCTAGAGATCTCATTTCTAAATCGAAATTTCACCAGTATGAAAGATTAGTTATAAAATAACAGAACTATTTCATATAAATAGAGTCAAATTTTGAAAATAATATCAAACGTACGCAAGAATGATAATAATTGTCAGGACGAATTTCACTCATACATAAAAACATCCTTTGACAACTAACGTTTCTAATGGAATTAATTGATTACTTAACATTTAACGTAATACATTTATTTTAGAAACGTAACAAATAAATGTTAAATAAAACGTTCACAAAACGAAAATAGAACAGGAAGTTTAAATTGAATTATTGTCACAAAAATCGTAGAAAATGGTCTGTTATAATTAGCTTATTTGATTATATTCAGCGCAATCGGAAGAGTACTTTTTTATAATTAGCTTTAATTCACAACAATTGGATATTTGTTTGTTTGTGTTTTTTTTATTTTGAATTTCGCGCAAAGCTACATCAGGGCTATCTCCGCTAGCCGTCCCTAATTTAGCAGTATAAGGCAAGTAGGAAGGCAACTAATCATCACCACTCACCGCCAACTCTTGGGCTACTTTTTTTAATCAACGAATAGTGAGATTGATTGTTACACTATAACGCCTCCACGGCTGAAAGGGCGAACATGTTTGGTGTGACGGGGATTATAACTCGCTACCCTCAGATTACGACTCGATCGCCCAAACCACTTGGCCATGGCGGGCCACTATTGAATGAACAGTTTTCTTTCTATATTCCTTTCTCAGAACATTCAGTATTCGTGACAATGTGCTGCCAGATTCCATGCCTATCCAAATTTTATCGCTTTGGCAGTAATTCACGTGATCTAAATAAGACAATTATGTTGTCATAGAGCGAATTTTACTCCTGTTTTGTTTTGTTTATCGTTCATTTCTTGTTCCTGCTGTCAATTAGTTCAACAATAAATTTTTGGTTACATTAAATCGTTAACTAGCCTTCTGTCTAGAGTATATTAATTTTCAATATGTATATGTGTTATAAAATTAACACAAGCAGTGACTTACATAAATACTGCTGGCCAAAATCTTAGGCCAATGAACATAAAGAAAAAATATGCATTTTGCGTTACTAGACTCAAGCAGTTATTTAAATAGAGCTTCGAAAGATGAAAATAAGAAAAGGAAAAATAAAAAAAAAAAAACTTTTAGCATTTAATAGGGAAAATGTGAACACTGTGAAATTAGCCTAAATACTAGCTGGTCAAAAATTTAAGACCATACCAAGGAGAAGTCCTAAGCAGGGTAGGAAATGCCCAACAAGAGGTTTCACTAGTGAGTTGCACGGTCGTCTTTGCAAATAACTGCAAAGATTCGCTTTGGCATGGTCGATGTAAGCATTTGTAGAAGGCTGGCTGGAATGTTATTCCAAGTGGTGAAGATGGCTTCACGAAGATCATGCACTGTTTGGAATTGACGTTCATTTCTATAGACTTCCCTTGCCATCCACTCCCAAACATTTTCAATGGGGTTCAGTTCGGGAGAACACGCTGGATGGTCCAAAGGAATCACGTTATTCACCATGAAACAGTTCCTTGTACTGCGGGCATTGTGGATTGCAGCGTTGTTATGCTGAAAGATCCAGTCATTTCCACACAAGTGAGGGCCTTCAATCAATAAGGATGCTCTCTATAACATGCCAATGTAACCAGCTGCTGTTTGACGCCCTGTATAGCCTGAAACTCCATTGTTCCATGGAAGGAGAAAGCACCCCAAATCATGATGGAACCTCCTCCACTGTGTCGTGTAGAAAATGTCTCCGGTGGGATATCTTTATCGTGCCAGTAACGTTGGAAGCCATCTGGACCATCCAGGTTAAATTGTTTCTCATCAGAGAACAAAACCTTCTTCCATTTTTCTACGTCCCATGTTTGGTGCTTCTCAACAAAATTTAACCGAGCTGTTTCGTGGTGTGGAAGAAAGCTTGGCCTTTGAAGACGTTTACGGTTTTTAAAGCCTTTCTCTCGTAGATGCCGTCTAATTGTTCTTGAGCTGCATTCTGCGTCCGTAAAGTCCTTAATCTGATTCGACGATCGGCTGGTGTTTTGCCGAACAACCCGTTGAATCCTCCTGCACAACACTGGCGAAATTGTCTTGGGATGACCACTTGAAATTCGCGTTCCGTATCTCTCAGGATCTTTTAAAAAATTTGCAACAGGAGTTTTACTACGCCCAATCTCACCAGCAATGGCACGTTGAGAGAGACCTTGCTTTTGCAGCTCAACAATTCTGCCACGTTAAAACTCTGTCAACTCTTTAGCCTTTACCATGTTTTTACTCAATGTAACACAGGAGATGTCAATGGGAGATATTGACAACGCTAATGCTTGAACACAAATGACTAAATTTTGTTACATGTTCACTAATTAACGCTTCGTTTCAGTATGGTCTTAAACATTTGACCAGCTAGTATTTAGGCTAATTTTATAGTGTTCACATTTTCCCTATTAAATGCTAAAAAAGTTTTTATTTTTATTTTCCTTTTTCATTTTTCATCTTTCGGCTGTACTCAAATAAATGGTTGAGTCTAACAACGCAAAATGCATATTTTTTCTTTTTGTTCATTGGCCTTAAGATTTTAACCAGCAGTGTATTATGTTGTGAAGGCTCATGTAGCTTAAAATTTGTAGCAATAGCTAGCCACAAGACTTAACCAAGGGGTCTAATCACTACATATAAATCCTGCTTTTTTTTTTTATCTTGAAAACAAGTTACTTCACGAGATGTAATTATTGCTCGATATTGCCTTTGATATTGGAACAATTTAATCTTGAAAAATGTCTTATTATCTGATGATCAAAGTTTTTCTTCTGGTTATTTTTCCTAATTCTTCTGACAGTTATGAACATTAATCACATTGAGATTTAGGTTCTATTATTTCTTTATTGACGTTTGTACCTAATCCTTGCCAAACATATGTTTACTGTTTTTGTTTTGTTTTTAACTGATAAATTTATTGAAAAAAACCTCATTTTAGATTTCTGTTGTTATATTTAAGAAAATTTTCTTCTTTGATCCTGATTATGAAGGCGTTTTGTTGATTTGGTCCGTTACAATTCAAATACTTTCCTTGTATTCTAGCCAGACTACAACATATTTGCTGTTATACATTTATTTTAATACTTACGTTTGTTTCATTATTTTTTATGCATGTGACGTATATTGTTGGATGTGTATTACACAAGTCCCGTTTGTTCTCTGAATTTGTAGAATACTCTCGAGAGCAAGAATCGACAATATGAGTTTTACGTGCTTTCGAATATTGTTGAACGTTGGAAAATCTTGCGAGAACATATAAAATTGAGCCATCACAAGACGCCGAGAGACAATTAATATAATTTCAACTACAGTCAATAAAATATAAGCCTCTGAAGCTGTAACTGTGATTAACGCTTATTAATCAGAAAACTACGGAATTTGACCAGGAACGTTTACAGATCTCGAACATTACACACCGTTCAACTTCAGTGAATTACTTTGGACGTTAGCGTTTCTATGATGACATTAAATATCTTCATTGGTGAAACGCCAGCGGCGTGAGTTCAACCAAACTAGCTAGCTTAAGCGAGATTTAACAATATCAATTTGGAATTAATTTGCTTGTCGTGTACTTGGATCTTCAATAAAATATTCAGTTCTAAACCAGATATATGACTCATTATTGTCTATTAGTTTGTAAAACTGTTGTATATAAACCATTATTTGTGATAACTATTTGTAATAGCTATTATTATAAATTGTATTGTTGTTTGCATATTAAAATATATTTGTGTTAAGAAAAAAAAATTGTATGTATCAATCTTGTTGGCGAATGCCATAAATTTGATACATATTAACAATTAATACATTTCTAAAGTCAAATTTTAATACGTAATATACATAACATAATAAATTGAGGGCTTGTCCGGGATAAATTATAATTCGCAAAAATACCGTTCTCATAAATATAGTTCGTTAATTATAAGCACGATATTAACAAAAAAATTACTATTGTAATTTATAGAGTTAGTGTAATAATACTAACAGCAGTAGTGTAAAGCAAAACATTTGAATGAACTTTTTAAGTGATTTCTAAATTCTATAAAATCAATGAAGTTTATGTTGTGACTAAAACATTAGGAAAATAGGATGAAACATGGAAGTTAGCATGACAACATTACCAACATCTGTGTCTTAATTATACATTTCAAATGAAAATGGCATATTGATTGTAAAGAAAGTACAAACTTCCTTACCACCCACCACATCTTTGTTACTCTGTCTGCTACTATGATATCCATCAACAGACATCATCCTCAACCCACTAACATAATCCACACTTCAGTCATCATTAGCTACAAAAGCACAAGAGAGTAAGCATTATGATGGATTTATTATGATATATCAGTTTAAATATCACTGTTTGTTTAACTTAATTTGTATTTAGAAATGTATATAACATATACTGTTAAATCTGTATTGTGAAATTCCTATCTATCCACTAAAATTGTGAAAAATTCTCGAGTGTACGTACATAAATACTGTTGTATCGTCTATATTGTTGTGTAGACTGAAATTTCTAGAAACGCTCCTCACGCCCATAAATATAACTAATGTAACACGCCAATAAACAGCAAATGTTATTAGTTTGCTATAGTTGGGGTGCTGTAAATCTCGAAAGCTATAACTGTGATCCATATAACGCTTATCATTTGGGAATTTCAGATATTTGACCAAGAATGTTTATATATGTCTAATATTAAAAAAAAATTAATTTTTGGATTCACATCGGATATTAGTATTTTTACGAAAAATTATATAACTTCAGCAAGTAGAATAACTTCTTAAATGAATTGTATGTATATCAGTTCAAAAATAATTTACTTTTCGTGAACCTTCGATAAGATATCAAGAAAGTTCCATATCAGATAGAAACTCAATATTGTTTATAAGTTCGTAAAACTTTTGTATATAGATCATTGTTTGTAATAATCGCTGTTGTAAATTATGCAAGTGTTTGTTTATTAAAATATATTTGTATTAACAATGAAAATTAAGTGTATTGATCTTGTTGGCAAGTGTTATACATATGATACATATCGACATTTATATAACTTCTAAATCTTGGTTTGGTTTGTTTTGAATTTCGCGTAAAGCTACACGAGGGCTATCTGCGCTAGCCGTCCCTAATTTAGCAGTATAAGACTAGAGGGAAGGCAGCTAGCCATCATCGCCCACTGCCAACTCTTGGGCTACTCTATTACCAACGAATAGTGGGATTGACCGTTACATTATAACGCCCCCCCCGGCTGAAAGGGCGAGCATATTTGGTGGGGCAGCGATTCGAACCTGCGACCATCGGATTACGAGTCGCGTGCCTTAACCACCTGGCCATGCCGGGCCCGCTTTTAAATTTAAATTATCATGCAACTCAGTTTCAGGTTTTTCGAAATTATAATACGTAACAGGATTCAGTGTAGTTCGCAATTTATAAGAAGTAATTTACGATTAAAATTTTGTATTTCTCTCACTACTGTGTAGTTCTAGCACTCCCAAATATTGTTTGACAAATTATATTAAATAAACATTTTCATGAACTGACTTTCAGATAAGTGTGCTGATTAAGTTAGACCAACTCCTGGTCAATGAACAGAAACAGAGAGCTTTGCTTTATCGAACAGCAAGTGGAGGGGCTGGTAAATGTATGCTAGAGAATGTGTTTTCAAAGCTATCTTACGCCACCTGGTTGAATTTGACAAGAAGTTAGATGATGATTCTTTCGGAAGCGGGAGGTAAGTAACTCACTTTATGGTTTAGATATACTGTAAAGTGTATTATTGAGGTTGGATATTCAGAATATTTGCTGAATGTCTGCTTAACAACTGAGACAAAGGGATGAATAAATGACATAACGAAGGGGGAGTTTTGTTCATTCTGTACACTTGCCCACTGTCTAGTCTCGTATTCATAAGAACTATTTATGTTTGTGATTAACTTTTGTTGTTCCAGATCTGTAAATACAGTGAAGAATTGTTGCACATGCAATTGCATTAATACACATCTCTCAAGTTCTAATATTGGAAAGAATAAGATTCTGTGTTGACGGGTAGGCGCGAGGCATTTATCTGATGGGAGGAGTTCAGGACTCTACAAACAATTTTGAAAAATAGAGGTAAAATCGTGCATTTTGAGTAATTTTAAAACTTTATACAACACTTTCAAAGAGTATTGTGTTTCGGAATTCTTATAAAATTCTGTAGCATTTTTAACAACCCAATTTCATCTGATACTTCGCAGCGTCTTATTATTTTTAATTTTTAGCAGCTGGAGATAAAGTTTTCCCTTCACTCTCCAAGGTCCAGCCACTTTATGGATGCAACTATACAAACAATAACGGAAAAAGTCTCTTACAGTTTATAGACGATAATAATATAGCCCTACTAAATGATAACATCCACACACACAGGGTATACCACTAACACCAGTGACATACTAAATTTGTGTCTTAGCACATACAATATGAGCCAAAAGATAATAAAACTTCAGATGGGAAAAGATGTTGATAGTGACCATTTACCGATATATTGTGTCT
This sequence comes from Tachypleus tridentatus, assembly GCF_004210375.1. Taxonomy (NCBI): domain Eukaryota; kingdom Metazoa; phylum Arthropoda; class Merostomata; order Xiphosura; family Limulidae; genus Tachypleus; species Tachypleus tridentatus. Next base: position 32,199,130 of record NC_134829.1, on the reverse strand, counting down.
TTGATCTCGCCTCCCATAAAAATAAAACCTACAGAAAAGAAAAATTCGATAATAAAACAAATTAACAAGACTATCAAAAGGAATTAGACAATCGATTACCTAATAACGTTATAGAAAAAGTAAAAACCGTATTGAATTGGATAACTACTGTCAAACAATAACGGAGTGCCTTCAAAAAGCGGCGAATAAAACAACACCGAAACAAAACAATAAAACAATACCAAAACAAAACAATAAAACAACAAATAACACATGCAAACCAAACACCAAAATAAACAATATAACGAATCACATTAGAGCACAAATAAAACTACAAAAACAAGATAAATGGGATAATTTCTGCTCAAAATTAAACGATAAAACTGGCCCGAGAAAATTCTGGACACACCTTAGACGACTCAACAACGACAATTCAGCTGCGAAGAAATATCCTACGCTTGAACACAATAATACAATAGTATAAACAAATAAAAAAAAGGTCTAAGCTATCAAAGACCAACTACAGAATACATTTAAAACACATACCGATCCAGATATGAATGCTTATTTTTATAACAAAGTCACAAATTATATACTAAACAACACAGAACAATTTGAACACGCCCGGTATGGCCAAGCGCGTTAAGGCGTGCGCCTCGTAATCCGAGGGTCGCGTGTTCGCATCCCCGTCGCGCCAAACATGCTCGCCTTTTCAGCCGTGGGGGCATTATAACGTGACGGTCAATCCCACAATTCATTGGTAAAAAAGTCGCCCAAGAGTTCGCGGTGGGTGGTGATGACTAGCTGCCTTCCATCTAGTCTTACGCTGTTAAATTAGGGACGGCTAGCACACATAGCCCTCGAGTAGCTTTGTGCGAAATTCCAAAACAAACAAATAAATTAATTGTGCAGAATGTATTTTGCCATAAAATAAAAGTATTACATTATATTTTGGAGGGTCTCTTGCAATTAGTTTATCTTATGAAATATTTGTAGACATTATTATAGATTTTTTAGTATATCTTGGGCTATTAGAAGATATACTAGCCCCAGAAAACATATTATTTAACCAGGAAAAAGTAACTTGCAAAATTATGTCATAATTCATTTCCTGGGACGTTAGGGTATGTCTAAGAACAAACCACAACTTACTAATGTAACGTCATTTAAAGAGTATTAGCCCTCGAGCAGCTTTGTGCGAAATTTAAAAACAAACAATTTGAACAAATTTTCCCATCAAATATATCTGAGACAAACACAAGATACATAGCAAACTACGAAGACACGAACCTAACGAAAGAAATATTCATACATGAACTTCATTAAGCAATAAAAAACACAAAAAACAAATCTCCGAGTGAAGATAAGATACGAGCCATCTTCCTAAAAAAGAGCACTCCGAAACTGTTTGACCACCTAAAAGCATTTTATAACTTATCAATATTCTCAGGATACATACCAATTTCTTGAAAGCATGCTAAGATATTAATATTCCATAAGGAAGGAAAGCCAGTAAATAAACCTAATAGCTACCGACCAATCAGCCTGACCAGGTGTGTAGGCAAAATTCTTGAGAGAATAATCAGTAACAGACTCTCCACATTCTTGGAGACAACATCAAAATTACCAGAAGAACAAAATGGATTCAGGAAATTCAGACAAACAACTGATCAGTTAGTCAGACTAACTGAAGAGATAATAGATAGTTTTAACAAAAAACAAAGCACTGTCGCCTACTTTCTTGACGTCGAGAAAGCATTCGACACTGTATGGCACAATGGTTTACGGTTCCGTATGAATGAAATGAGACTACCGCGTGGAATGATTTGCTGGTTATCTAACTTTTTGGAAAACAGAAAATGTGGTGTAAATATAGAAGGAACCTTTTCTGAGTACTTTACTCCAGGAGTTGGCGTCCTTCAGGAGGGATGGTTAGCCCTGTACTCTTCATCGTGTATGTAAACAATTTGCCATTGAAGGATCCTAATCATAAATTCTCCTCACAGTTCACAGATGATGTGGCAATCTGGAAAAGTGCCACAACACCAACAATAGCAGCCACAAACATACAACCAAATAGAATAATCGAATATTGTCAAATATATAGAATAAAAATAAATACAGCGAAAACATAACTTGTAGTCTTTACAAAGCTGACAAAATACAAAAACTACAGCCTGAAATATATATGAATGGAACACTACTTCAAACTGCCACATCGGCAAAATTTCTAGATCTAACTCATGACTCAAAATTAACATGGATTAACCATGTAAATGAAATTAAATGTAAGGTTTGGCGAAGAACCAACTATGCTAGTAGTCTAACTGGCAAGAACAGTGGAGCTTTAATAGACAACATACTAAAAATATACAAAACATACATTAAACCAGTAATCGACTATGCAGCTCCAGCATGGATAACTGTAAGTTACAAAATTAAAACCAAACTACAAACAATCCAAAACACTCCTCACAACAGTATACAGAGTTCTCAGAGCAACATCATCTAAAGTCATACACGAATATTCAAACATACCAACCATATCAGATAGACTCCTGCATAGTACAATAACGTATTTTGATACAATTGGATGAAAAATGAATTATTATGCGAACTAGAGAGGTATCTCATGTATGATGAAGATAGTCCTAAACACCTCTCCCCGATCAACATATATTTTAAACACAAAAATAAATAAATGAACAATAAAATAAATCAATAATAAATATATATATAGAGAGAGGGGGGAAGGCTACCATCAAACTAGACTTCCTACTGATAGGGCAAAAGAATATTTGTAAATGTATACCAGTACATGGACATTGTCATTAAAATGGTCAGAGTGAGGTGAATTACTCTGACCCTAAAGCAGTAACTAACACCAACCAACACTGCATGATTATTCGAGTAAAGGAAGGAAGAAGAGGTCAAAGAGTACCTGACCCTCCCAAGAAACAGAGAGCGTACTGACTGTAGCTGTTCAATAATATTCTCCGTCCGTTTCCGGACTAGCTGCTTTTTAAAGGAATCACGCGATTTTCTTGACGCTTCAACAAAGTTCTAGCGCGTCTTTATAGACAGATATTGTTGCTTCTCGCTTTTAAGAATTCTCTACGGGTTTCGAAAACAGGCGGGACTTGCGCAATACACAGCCAATAATATACATCACAGGGGAAAAGAAAAAATATAGAAATAAGTATAGGTGCTAAAATAAATTTACAACAGTAAATCCGTTACAAAAATAAAATCAACTATATTTTAATATACATGTATTATGATCATTACAATGTAACCTTTCAGCCTGATGTTATTTCATGTTAGTTTCCATCAAAGTTACGTTGAATATATGGGTGGATTAGGAAACTTTCTCACGTGTGAAGATGATAGCTGATCAATAATCATTCAATTAAATTCTGGAAACTGGAAGAAAAGGTGGAACTTATGAAGTCTGTGTCGTCGATTATTTATACATAATTCATTACGGAGTGTGTTTTTTGATATTCTCTGTGATATATACACTATAGTATTAAATTCATCTAAATTTACTGTCTCTATAATATCTAAAGGCAACCCATTTTAAAGGTCAATCACCCTGTTAGAAAAATGAAACTGTCTTGGCTGAAGATGACTCCTACTCTGCCAAAATTTACAGTTTTCTCATAATCCTACAATTCTCACAGTTAAATACAAAAGAAGCTAATGTATCTCAATTCCCTTTACAATCTTAAATATCTCAATCAGATCCTTCCCTATCTTCTTTTTTCAAGATAAAACAGTTTGAGAGATTTTAGGCTCTCCTCATGTGATAACCACCCCATCCAAGGCACCATTCTAGTAACCTTCCTCTAAACTCTTTCCTTAGGTAAAGAGCCCAAGACTGAACACAATATTCCCTATGTGGTCTAACCAGTGACCTGTACAATGACTTTATAACCTCTCTTGACTTTTATTCAATACTTCTATAGATACAACCTGAAATCCTATTTGCCATACCACTAGCAACAGCATATTTCTTGGATGGCTTAAGAAACTGATTGACGATTACACCAATATCCTTCTTATACAGTTTAATACTTGGAAAATAAAACATTGGATATTTTTTACACAACTAAAATGTGTAGATTATAACTTTTGAATATCAAGTATTTTATATAAATCACATTAAAACAACTGACAAATAGCACTTTATTGTTGAATAAGTCTTCTTGAGGTAAAGATATTTCATATAATTTCCACACTTTGAATTAGAATTGCACACAGCTTACATTCTAGGAAGATGCAGAACATTTGATACCTTAAATTTATTTTATATACAGTTGAAATACAGAGAATACTTAGATATTTTACATTAATCTTGTGTGTATATATTAAATAAATGTAAGGTACAAATTATTCAATACTTTCTCAAGTTCACAATTTGAGTCCTTAGAAGATACAACCTCCATGCTTGGAAGTTGTAAAACATTAAATATATTGAGTAGGTAATATAACTGAAATACATGTAAGGTTACGAACTTCTGATGCACTAATATTTATCTAAATCACATTAAAAATGGGGTTGGGTGGAGAATCACAACACTTTTGGGAGGTGAGCTGGGGCCATACAAAGTGTATTGTGAGCACTACACCTGCATAGATTGCTAGCTTGTAGTGGCACAAGTTTACATCTTTGAAAGCAAGGGGAGATTTTGTTTTTGACGAGGAGTACAAAATACATAACTACACAGGGCACAATAAACATTTGATAAACTCTAACTACACAGGGCACAATAAACATTTGATAAACTCTAACTACACAGGGCACAATAAACATTTGATGTACGTGTTTAAAGGCATTTTGTATAATTTCAATATTTACCAAAAACTGAGATTTTGATGATTGAAATTAAACTGGAATATACTTTTAACTTATTTTTGTTTGTTTGTTTTTGAATTTCGCACAAAGCTACTCGAGGGTTATCTGTGCTAGCCGTCCCTAATTTAGCAGTGTAAGACTAGAGGAAGGCAGCTAGTCATCACCACTCACCGCCAACTCTTGGACTACTCTTTTACCAACGACCGTCACGTTATAACGCTCCCACGGCTGAAAGAGCGAGCATGTTTGGCACGATGGGGATGCGAACCTCAGATTACGAGTCGCACGCCTTAACACGCTTGGCCATGCCGGGCCTCACTTTTAACTAATACAGAACATAATCTTTCAAAATATCTTGTCACATGTTTTTACGATTTTAAAGATACAGAAAACTTGATGCTTTAAACTGTGAACCTGACGATGACCGAAGAAGAAGATCGAAACATTGATCGCTCTTCTACGTAAAATATTTTCTCAACCCAAACGAGCCGTTTTTACATATATACTTTTCTCTACAAGTGGGTTTTTTCGACATCACTGAGTTTTTCTTTTGTTTGATGAACCGAGTCTCAGGAAATATACATTCCAATATGGGTGATTTTTCTGTGGATTTCTGTTTTGAATTCTGTATTGGTTCTTGTGATCTTGAGGAATGTTATTTGGTTAGTTTTTTTTTCTAGCTCATGGGTAAACAAAATTTTGAGGTGCACGGAGTTAATGTGTCTGAAAAACCTAAGTGTGTGTTCTGTACATGTGAATCCAGCAGTTGTATCGTCAACGTATCTGTACCAATGTGTAAGGCTGAATTCATTGCTTGAGATTCAATCTGTCATGAAAATGTTGGCTAGAACTAGTGACACGGGATTGCTGTACTTAAGCCATTTATTTGTATGTAGTTTTGGTCATTGAACATGAAGTTAGTTTTGGTGGTAGTGAATTCTTTAAACATTGCTAATTGGTTGCTAGGGGTGCATATTAATGAATTGGGTCTTGGATATAAAGTTCTGAAGGCTTCAGCAGTTTGGGCTTTTACGAAAAGGGAGATTAGATCAGAATTGACAATTACAGTTTTGAATTTAAGTTGGGCCAGGAGGATAAAGCACTCGACTCGCAATCCGAGGGTTGCGGGTTCGAATCCCCGTCACATCAAACATGCTCGCCCTTTCAGACGTGGGGGCGTTATAATTTGACGATCAAACGCGCTATTCGTTGATAAAAGAGTAGTCCAAGAGTTAGTGGTGGGTGGTGATGACTAGCTGCCTTCCCTCTAGTCTTATACTGCTAAATTAGAGGCAGATAGCGCAGATAGCCATCGTGTAGCTTTGCGCGAAATTCAAAAACAAACAAACAAATGGTTAAGTTGATCAACTGTGCTTTACTACCATTGGTAATGTCTTTCTCCGATATAACTCGTCCTTTATGTAAATTACATGAGTAGGCCAATTAAATTTGTTGGACTCCTAACTTTGCAAAACATTCAACAGACAAAAAGATATTGACCAATACTACTTAACTGACATATTCAACTCTGGAAGATCAACTCAGTTTATATACTGATGCCAGTGATTTTGTATTGGAAGGAGGTTTGTCATAAGTGCAACATGGAAAACAACCATCGTCACTAATGTTACCAGGACAAAGTGACACTGGACCTTCTGTGTCATTGTCCAGAAAACAATCACTCAAATATTCCTACTTGCAATAAGTTGAAATATTTCATAACTTTATCCAAGAAACACTCCAATCAGCTAGTGATAAAATTAAATTCCCTGTGATGTTAATGCTAATTGGAATGAAAACCAATGAAGTGACATGGTACCTGTTCAAATCCCTCCTGCAAGTAAAGATGAAATCAGTTGTAATCTGATTTAATGTTTTATGGCACAAAGCAGCTAGGCTCTTTGCGCCAAACGTCAGTAAAAAGATAAAAATAAATTAAATGTAGTAAAATACATAAAAGGAAATGAAGGTAAAAACAAAACATCATTGAAAAACAGAAAAACCATAAAACCAATGTTGACACCTAGTCTACAATGTTAAGAGAGAAAACAGAGTAAGAGAAGTTGTAAAGGACTTTCTCCAGCAAAGTGGTAATGATCATAACCCACCAGGAAGACTAACAGGTAAGTACAAGAACCATCGTCAGTCACCTGAAGTTGGTCTTTCCAGTCCTGGTTCCGGGTTATGTGTCATTATGGCCAGTACCAAAAGGTAAAATAATAAAAGTGTTAAAAGACATATAGCAAAATTGTAATAAAAATTAGCCAAATGTCCTGTAAAAGGGTAAAAGTAAAGTAAATGTAGTAAAATTTGTAAAAGAAAACAAAGGTAAAAACAAAACAGCAATTAAACAAATGTTGACATCCAGTCTACAAAGTTGTAAAGGACTTCCTGTAGCAGAATGATAATGATCATAACCCGCCAGGAAGACTAACAGGAAAGTACAAGAACCACCATCAGTCACCTGAACCAGTCCTGGTTCCGGGTTATGTGTCATTATGACCAGTACCAAAAGGTAAAGTAATAAAAGTGTTAAAAGACATGCAGCAAAACTGTAATAACAATTCGCCAGGACAACTAACGGGTAGTTCAAACAGCAGCGTTAGTCACCTGAAGTTGGCCTTTCCAGTCCTGGTGTCAAGTTATTTAATGTTCTGGCCATTTTCCAATGTTAAATTGAACTAGAGAGATTGAGACTCTGAAAAGGGAACCACAATTAAAAAGGTGTGATGAATAAATATCAAACACTTAAATGAGATTAAAAAGATTAATGGCTATTAAAAAACTAAAACTTTATCAAAGTGAACAGTGTCACCATCACCAATAACACTGTCCAATGTCACAGACAAACCCTGTGACAGAACATGTTTAAAATATTGCCGTTGTTGAGAGTCATAATGAGGACAAGAAAGTAAAATGTGGCTTACAGTGATTTGAGTGTTACACAAACTACACACTGGTGCAACAGTTCCAGATAAAAGAAAATGATGAGTTAAAAAACTGTGACCAATGCGTAATCTAGTTAGAACAACTTCCAACTTCCTAACCTTACGGAAGCTAGATGGACAAAGCCCAATATAGAGTTTCATTTGAAAAAGCTTGTTGTCACGTTGCTCACTCCAAGTGGACTGCCAGCTGGCACGGGGCCGAGCCCTGAATAGAGGACCATAGTCCATGTACGGAATAGGCACAATGTTGATAGTGCCAGAGCATTTAGATTTAGCTGCCGTGTCTGCAAGCTCGTTTCCGCGAATATCAACGCAGCCTGGTATACAGAAAAACTGGATAGAAGTAGATGTTAACGAGAAATGGGCCAATCGGTTTTGAATATCAGCGAGAACAGAGTGTGAACCAACGTGAAACGATTCCAAGGCCAGTAGAGAACTAAGCGAGTCAGTATAAATAGTGCAGTTGGAGTACTGCTCAGTTTCAAAATGATCCAGGGCAAGAGATGTGGCGTACAGTTCACCAGTCAACACAGAAGCTGTAGAGGGGATTCTGCGAGCAACCACCGAACCGCAACAAACCATGGCAGAGCCCACAGAATTACCTGATTTGGATCCATCCATATAAATCGGAATGCCAAGATTGTTCGAAAGATATTCAGTAAATAAAAGACGGTACTTTCAATCAGGAGTATCTGCTTTCCTCAGATGACTTAAAGAAAGGTCACATTTGGGGACTGTAATAAGCCACGGTGAGATGGGCTGACCAGTGGATTCTGCAATGTTATCCAAGGACAGACCCAATTCATCCAATTGCACCTGGATGCAAAGGCCAAAAGGAGCAATGGCAGATCGTCTGTTCTGATAAAGTAAGGCCCACTGAGGAAGGAAAACACATCCTCAGGTGGGATGCTTTGGTAAGGAACGAAGTTTCGAAGAATACATTAAAGACAGTTGCAAACGGCGAAGGTGCAGAGAAGGTTCGTGAGATTCCATGTATAAGCTCTGAACTGAGGAGGTGCGGAAGCCCAAGTGCAGAGTTGAAGTCCTTGATGATGAATAGGGTTTAGCATCTTTAAGGCCAATGGTCTGGCAGAGGCAGAGACCATTGATCCATAGTCGAGTTTCGATCAAATAAGAGCACGATATATCTTTAACATAGAACATCGATCCACTCTCCAACTGGTGGTAGAGAGGACACAGAGGATGTTCAGTGCTCTTGTGCATTTGACCTGTAGCTAAAGCTGCTTTAAGTGTGGTATAAAGGTCAACTTACAGTCAAAGATAAGCCCCAAGAACTTGGTCTCAGGGACCATTGGCAACGAAACTTCACCGATATGGAGTTCAGGATCAGGGTGAATACCCCGTTGGCGGCAAAAGTGCATGCAAACGGTTTATAGAGAGAAAAATTAAAGCCGTTCGGTGTAGTCCACTTCAGTATACGATTGAGGGCAGTTTGTAGTTGCTGCTCAATATATCTCATGTTCGACGACTGACACGAGATATGAAAGTCGTCGACATAGAGTCCATTTGCAACAGTAAGAGGGAGTTGTTCAGTGATGGCATTTATCTTTATACTGAAAAGTGTGATACTCAAAACACAGCCCTGAAGGACCCCAAGTTCCTGTACAAAAGAACGGGAAAGTGTCGAGAAGGTGGGCGAGAGGAGGTTGTTTGATTCGAGGAACCAAACAAGATGAGCATTAACCATCCTTTCTAAGGTCTTACAGAGACAGCTCGTCAAAGCAATTGGACGGTACTTTGAAGAAATTTTGGGTTCTTTCCCAGGTTTAGAGAAAGGTAAGATAACAGCCTGGAGCCAGGCATCAGGAAAAACATTCTCCTGCCAGATCCAGTTAAAAACAATTAGAAGAATATCAAGAGAAGCAGTAGAGAGATGGTGCAGCATGTCAATAGTGTACATCATCAGGTCCAACAGATGTACTGCCAGACCGATGAAGGGTCATTTCATTTCCACCAGTGTAAAGGGACAATTATAGTCAAAGAGACAGTTCGAAAGAAAAGAGGTGAACGCTCTGCCCGAGTCTTGATGGCCAGGAAGGTGGAGGAACAAGCAGAAGTGCTAGATACCCGGCAAAAGCTTTCACCTAGAGTATCGGCGATACTCCGGACATCAGCTACCTCTTGGCCATCAGAGAGTAAGATCGAGAGGGGACAGAATTGTAGTGCCACTGACCATTCGAATCCTGTCCCATATGAACTTGGAACTGGTGGTAGAAGATATGCTAGTTGTGAACTTAATCCAAGATTCCTTCTAGCTTTGACGTCTTACCCACCTAGCATGTGCATGGCCCCATTGGAAAGCGATGCAGTTTGAAAGTGTGGGATATCTACAGAAAGTATCCCAGGCCCGTTTTTGAGCCTTCCGTGCCAAGTGGCAAGCAGGATTCCACCATGGACGAGGATATCGTGGAAAACGTGTCGAGTTTTTAGAAATACATTGAGCAGCTGCTTGTATTATACAGTCAGTTACCGCTGCCACACAGTCGTCTATTGATGGCTGATTCACGATGGCAGGATCAAGTTCTGCAAGAGCAGTGAAAGTGGACCAATCTGCCTGATCGAGCTTCCACCGGGGCACGTGGATAGGGTGGCATCGACCATGGCCAGTTTCTCTCAAAAGTATAGGAAAATGATCACTGCCTAGTGGATTATTCTCAACCTTCCATGAAAAATGGGAAAATAATGAAGGGAAGCAAACCGAGAGATCAATTGCAGTAAAGGACTGACTAGGTGCATGAAAATAAGTGGAAGAACCAGCAATGAAAAGAGAAAGATTGTGATCAGAGAGTATATGCTCTACAGAGCAATCCCTCCTATCAATAACAGCACTTCCCCAGAGGGGATGATGTCCATTAAAGTCCCCCAGGATTAGAAAGGGAGACGGCAACTGTTCAACGAGAGCATCAAGGTCTGATCGATCATATGTCTCTCCAGGTGACAAGTAGAGAGAACAAACAGTGACGGTATGGCTCAAGGAAATACGGATGGCTGTGGCCTCCAAGGTCGTGTTGAGTGACAATGACAGTGTGGGAACATACTGGTCAACCAACAGTGCAACCCCTCCATGTACTCGTCCATCACACATCCTGTCATTTCTGTTACCAGAGAAAACTGCTGAATGGTGACTGTATCAGCAGGTTTTAGAAATATTTCTTGTAAGGAAAGACATACAGGATGGTAGGAAGCAATCAATGCTTTGATGTCATCCAGATTAAAATGTAAACCTCGACAGTTCCATTGTATCAAGGTGGCCATTTTTAATGACGGGTAGGCGAAGTGGGTGGAGAACCCTTCTGTTTATGACCACATCTTTCTTCCTTATTGTCCTTAGTTGGAGGAGGTCTATCTACCTCCATGGATCCTGCCCTGGGTCGATTGGGCAGGTCTTTGTTGTTGGAAGGGGATTTCAGTGAATGAGGACACGAACGAATTGTTTTTTTGCATTGTGGTGTGGGAGAAAAAGATGTACCAGAAGAAATGCCTGTATTTGAAACTCAAGGATGTGGATCTTGAGGTTTGTTGGAATGTATGGGAGGAACAGAGATGAGTGTAGAATAGATTCATCAACCTTTTTCACCATGGAGGTCAAAAGGCTTTTCATTTGTTCTAAAAACGATTCTCTTGGAGGCACAGAGATCTGTCTGCACTCCCACTGTAGTTGTGGAACGAAGTGCAGCAGCATATATTCCGAGATGGAGTTGCGGACAGCAATTTCCGAGCCTCAGGATAACTAATGTTATAAGTCGTTTTGAAATGCTGCACCTCTTTTTCCTCCAACCATTTTGGGCAGGACCGAAAGTAGGAAGGGTGGGAACCATTGCAGTTGACACAATGTGGGTCCGTGTCACACTCATAGGCATCGTGGTCCTTGCCACCACAACGAGCACGTCAGGGAACCATGACAGTACATGTTTGAGTGGCCAAACCTCTGATATTGGAAACATCGGAGAGGGTTTGGAATGTATTGTCGTATCCTGCAATTTAGATAACCTGCCTTGATGGTGGTAGATGCATGTGGTGATGTAAATGTCAAAACAAGGATATTTTTGGGCAGTGTAACTCCATCTTTGAGAGTGGAGAGGTGCCTCACTGCAGAAACTCCTTGATTGGAGAGACCAGCGAGAATCTCTGACTCGGGGATGTTCTTCAAATCCCTCTCGACAATAACTCCTTGCGATGAATTGAAGGTAGCATGAGGAGTAACCTCAATAGGTACATCCCCAATTGCCTTTGAATTCAAGAAGTTCACTGTGTTGGGATGTGGATGTTTCAACTAATGTCTCCAGATCGAAGCTTCTTTACTGACTTTGGAGAGCCAGCAAGTCCCTCTTGTCCCTTCTGAATAAAACAAGGGACATTTGCCCTAAAGGTTTTTCTGAAAGAGAATGTAATATAAGAAAATGGGGTACAGATGTTACAATAGTTGAAGATTGCTGCTCAGAGTCTTCAAGACGTGGTCATTTACCTATTGACTGTTTTTTCACTATTTTATTTAAATTTTTGTTGGAAGATCCATAGGAAAAAAAGAAAATTTCGGTACCACTGACCCCACCCACCACGGAGCCCTACGAGGGGACGTACTACAATGTCATGTATGGACATTGCATCAACACCAGGGTTTCGTGAGCACTATACCCAAACACCAGCATCAAACACAATGTCCACAACGCCCATTGAGAACTTCCAACACTGGTACTTGATTGACTCTAGCCCAAGTGGACCAGCCAATTGACCCAAGAAGGGCAACCCAAAAGCTGCCTGTCTACAGGAACTCAAAGCCAAAGTGGTGTGTTAGGGTTGAACCCCTCAACCACCAGGATCCTCTCCTCCCCTTCACGGGTCACCACGCACTGCAAACACGTGGGTGGATGTTTAGATCCCAGAGAAGGTAAACTGAAAGAACAGAACCGTCCCTGGGAGGTCCCCTCACCACGTACAGGAATCCACACCGAGGAGAAGTTGTAATCTAATCCTAAATATGATTGCCTAAATATTTCATGAGTTTAAAAATGGTTTAAGCTTATAGAAAAGTCAAATGTTATAAACTAATTTTGTTTCATTGAGAAGCTTGGGTGTTGAATTACTTTTTCCTGACTTAAAATAATATGAAAAATAACTACATTACAGCAACAACCAATGAGATAATGATTAATTTGAGAAGTGAACTTTCACAAAATAAACGTGCATATAACAAACAAAGCATATGCCATTGAACATGTGACAAACAGAACATATGCCAAGTTCTTTAAAAAAGTAAACAAACTTTTGTTACAGACCTTTAAGTAATCATTTGGGCCAATAAAGCTTTACACTGCTCATTCTGCTAAATTTACTTTTAAAAAAATCAAATTTCTGCATCCTTAATTTTCACCAAACACCCACTGTAAAAGTGTTTTCTCATACATTAACTGATTACATTGGGCAATAAAAAAAACTCATGGTAATTTGATGGTGTTGATTTAAAAATGCAATAACAATTTGCCTGTTGCTTTCAGATTTTAAGTTACCTGTAATATATGAATGTTTTATCAACTCTATGTAGAATAGCATGCAATCAACTCAGTACAACAGATTTATGTATCTCAAGACAACTGGTATGGGTATCAAAACCTAAGAAGGTCAAAACATTGTTCTCTACTTTATTTTAATAAAGGTTTTAATAACCATACCTGCCATCTTGAGATACATTTTTACTTCAAGTGGGTTTCTTGTTATCACAATAGATTTATGTATCTCATGGCTGGTACGGATATTCAAACCTAAAGTCAAAATGTTGTTCTCTAGTTTATTTTAATGAAAGTGTTAATACCCATATCAGCCGTCTTGAGATAATTTTTACTTCAAGTGGGCTTTTTGTTATCACAACAGATTTATGTTGTGAAAGTAACCTTACTTGGACAATTTAGTTGGAAAAACATATATTTCTGATGACTTCAAACATTCACTGTATTGGTGTCAAACTACATCACTTGTGCTTTATTCTCATGCTCACCCATTCTGCCCTCACACACTCAGGTTTTAGAAAATAATTTGAATTATGGCTGCCTCCAGTTCAAATAAAGTCCAAAAATCACCTAAACAGTTTCTGCTACATTTGTGACAAATATTTTACAATTTCATGATGTAAAAACATCATACAAGGTAAATGCATCTTAACACTTTGAAAGTAAAATTAGTGACCTAAAAAAAACAATGGACTTCACATTTAGGTTGTACAATTTGCACATCTGGCTTGACACAGCACCTGAATAAGAGGAGAGGTGTATCATTTACAGTTCCATGATATGGAGTAAGTTCCAAAATCATCTAACTAGCTGTTATTTTTGCATGAACAATGTTTCTGGATATTCAGGCAAAACTAAAAAAATACATTAAATATCTAGATACTGTATGTGTAAGAAAACCAGCACCTTACAGGTTGGTTTTCTAGTGTCACATCAAATAGTGAATTGAGAAACAGAAGAGTTATCCTGCAAAGACAATGAATCATCTTCATCCCTTTCATCTAGTAATTCTATTCCTGTGCCAACTTAACATTAACTGCCTCATCTGATCACACAAGAAGAGCTAAATGATCTGATCTTGACTTGTCTCCATCAAAATAGCACTGGTAAACCTTTTGGATTCACAACAACAGAATTTATCAGCTCTTGGAACACGAGTTATAATTTACTGAAGTTGATATCCAAGTGTTGTTACTGTGCGTTTCTGTACAAATGTTGATGCAGTAATGGTAGAATTAGGTACTGAACTTCAACCTCAAAAATTTAAACATTTTTTTTTTATTGACTCATCTGAAGTTAGTCTGAAAGTTGTTATTTTCATTAATGAGAACACTAAACTGTTGATTCTTTTTACTTAAGCTATGAAAGAACCAAACCAAGGCATAAATATTATACATTCTCAAATCTAATTTTCGATAAGTAAATAAAGTTATTAAAGAAAAAGATATTTTCACAGTATATAATATTTTGAGCAAATCTATCATCACTAGAAACTTATAAGTGATCACTAATTTTCAATATGATTTTTAGAATCATCAAATTACTAATAACCAGTTACATTTTTTTTGTTGGTGACCAGTGTTATTGCTGAGTTTAGTAGTTGACACATTATGTTGGTAGTTTCCACATAATTCTTTAGCTTGATGGTTTCCACGACAAGATTAAACTCACTAGAATATTGTATTGATCAGAGAGAAGCATGTTTTACAAGTCATTATTATAAAGACAAGTAACTTGAACATATCAAGTTATCATACATAAAACATTTAATCATACTTAATGCAAGTCAAATGCTAAAATGTTAAGGAACATCCTTAACAAACTGTTGACAGAGCTGAGCTAACAAGGTTTTTATATATCACTCAAACTTGTGATGCTGTACCCTGTCATGCTATTTCACCTAAGAATTTATATTTGCCTCTCACAAAAACCTTCTATATAGTTCAAAACCATTTTTCAAATATGATTAGTCAGACTGGTCTACAGATAAACAATACAATAGAAGCTACTTGTTTTTTTAGAGTATACAGAACACAACTGTTATGCAATAGTAAGAATCAGAGTAAAGAGCTTTGCATTTTATATGCAGGTATCTTATACTATTTGTTGTTGAGTAGTGGTAGATCTTTATTAAAAATGCTCAGTAATTGCTATTAAATATATTTTTTATTTCACATGAAAATAACATTTCAATGTCTTTTATAACAAATTAACATTTAACAACAAATTTTAAAAACTTTTAAAGTATTATACAAAATGAAAATTATTAAAAATGAGACACTGATTAGTTATTAAAGTAATATCAAAATATATTTTGTATTCTGTTGATAATTGAAGTTATTTTACTTATTTTCTTCACACTATCGTAGTATTAAAAGCTTTAAACACCAAGAGATGTTTAATGACAAGTGAGAATGTCTTTTAAAATATTAAGATTGCTAGGAGTTTCGAAAAAGTTAAACCTATACTTGAAGGTAACATTACCAAAGTTTGGAAAATAAAAACTAGTTTTATGAGTAGATAAATAATGCAAAATAATGATCACGCTTTAGATCAGATGGTTAATGCTATAAGGTTGTTGATAATTTTAATAGCACCTTGCACATTCAAGTTAATGGGATACTATATATATATATGTATATATTCCATCAACATATTTGTATTGCTCTTTATATATAAAGTACTGATTTATATGTACTCATAAAAACAGTACTGTATGTTAAATTAACACGAGTCAGCACAGATACTAAAATCGCACGTAAGATATGATTAAAATAATGTTATAAATCCATCAGTTTTAAATTTTAACATAACAATATTTTGAAATAAAATAAAGTTTCAAAACATAACATTAGCCTATTTTTAAGTATTGTTACATGTTTTTATTATCTAACATGTGGAATTAAGAGATTTCAAAGAAGAAATTACAAAATAATTGTAATCATCATTTAACTTGCTATTTGATAAATGAAATCATTAAACATTTGTTATCATATTCCTACACAACATGGATTAGCACCTAGTGTGGGTAATACCCACAATTTTAAAGCAACCTAAATTTTCTGTCATTTCATTCGCAAGAAAAATACCAGATTTCTCACAGCTACCTAAAAGAATCCATAAAAGTGTCAGAAGTATAAGCTAAACCTGTATTAATACTGGTCTGTTGTTACATTATCTGATAACTTAAAAACATAAAACTAGAAAATTATTTCTTAAATCAAATAACATCTGAGAATTATGTCCTATTTGAAAGAATGTTCTCACAAGTAAATTATGATTGGCCTTTTTTCTATGTATGCAATACTATTTTTATAGATTGTCACTTATACAACCCTGGGTTAAAATAGAGTTTGTTACTCCAACCCCGATAAAGTGTCTCTGTAGCCTGCTTTTCTCCACAGTCAGTGACTCTTTCTTTGACTATCTTATCAACCTGGAAACAAACAAAAATCTTTCTAAATAAAACTTGTATACAAAATTATTGATTTTCAGAATCAAATAACATTTTTTGATAAATTCACCTACAGAACATGATGCAGCAGTTTATATAGCAAAACATTTTAAAATTACACTTTTGAGACTGACGATGTAAATCAGTGGTTATTGCCAACTGAAGTACGTTTCCCGCCACTAACTTTAAATATAAGTTTTAAAATGCTCTTTAGCTGTTTCAGAACACAGTTCTGATTACTCCTTTTCTCCAATGTGTTGTTAAGCACACAACTGAAAATTGGTTACTTGTGTTCTGCCAGCCACAAAGATTGATACTTTAATTTTAGTATTATAATCCTACAAACTTATCACCACGATACAAGAAGTACTGATTATAGTATTTTAAAATCGTAAATACTTGATACATGATTCAGCAGTGTTTACATTCAAATGATGCACAACTTACAATGTAATACATTTTAATTTAAGGTATATCAAAAGGATAAATTGCATTTACTGTTAAAGAGTAATATTTATTTCTTCATTAAAAACAATAAAAGAAACAAGTATAGACTTTTTCAACTACCTAAATTACAACACTATACAAATACATTCCACAGATCATTTTCAAATGTAAAAACATTCCAAATCTAATTACATTTCATCTATCTGATTGCTGTTGTTTTGTACTACTACATCAGAATAACTAATTCCAACCTTTTGAGTCTCTCTTTGCCTTAAAAAAATGGTTTTGAAATTCATTTGAAGCTTATGAGCAAGTGAGAAGAAAGTTTTATCATATGTCATAGCACCACATATTTCCACTGCATGATAAGAGGTATGCACTTAGTAGGCATTCTCTGCCTACTATACAATCATATTGTTTTAGTAGGCATTCTCTGCCTCATCCAGGTATAAAGCAATGCAATCATATTGTTTTAGTAGGCATTCTCTGCCTCATTCAGGTATAAAGCAATGCAATCATATTGTTTTAGTAGGCATTCTCTGCCTCATCCAGGTATAAAGCAATGCAATCATATTGTTTTAGTAGGCATTCTCTGCCTCATCCAGGTATAAAGCAATGCAATCATATTGTTTTAGTAGGCATTCTCATCCAGGTATAAAGCAATTTTTGTTTTAGTAGGCTTAAATCATAAAACAGTAAATAAAGAAGTAGAGAAAACAATGATCTCTTCTACTTATGAACTTTGCTTGTCTGCCACTTGCAGTTACTTGCTATGCCTTGTGAGGGTTAGCAGGTGGATTATGTAAACAAACCTTTTTCATGGTTTATATGTGCATTTTGAAATTTAAAAAAAATGCTATATTAACAATACAGAATTCCACTATTATTAAAAGGCTTAGTAACTAAGCTATATTTGGGTCCAAGAAAAATGATTTTTCATGCTCCATAATTTCCTAGCTTCTTGCTTCAATTCTACCATGAAAATAAAGAGTTTCCTGAGTAAACACTTCATAGAGGCTGACAAAAACCATGTGGGGAACATAACGAGCTTCCAATTGGTTACACACATAACACTGGGTAAAGTGGGTGTCCATTAGTAAGTATTTCCAAAAACAGAATAGGTGGCCACTTTGGTAGATTCATTAAATATGATAATGTCAAAAAATACAAAAAATGGAGGATCCTATCTTATATTCTAGCTTGTCAATAGAAGTAACTTAAGTTTCTAATTCATAAGAAACTACAGAACTTGTATTTGGACATTACAAGTATCTAATCTGAACCAAAGCTGCATTCAACACCCAATGTGATACACAAAAATCTATATTTAGGTTTTTATTTAATATTTATTTTTAAATTGAGAAATTAACTAATACATAATACTAAACTTTGAATTATAATCTACAGTTTGATACCAAACTTATTTATGTACATTCACTGCATCATTTACTGTGCATGTCACGTGGTTTGAGTGGCTTAAATAAAAATTTTATCTATTTTTATGTTATACCAATTAGTATAGCATTAAATCTTAGCTAATAATCAATAATTTAATAGTATACAAGTTTTAAATTCTTCATGTTATAAGGTAATAATTTTAAAAAATACAGAATTTCCCCTCGAATGAGAAAGGTCATACATATTTTGCAAGCATTCCATCTTTCCTATTTTATTGAGCACTGCTCCAATAAATAAAATTTAATATAAATTATTTGCTCAAACCAGCCACAATTTTTATAGTTTTCAATTTTGTTTGGTTACAGAGCAATCAAATCCCTCTTGCTACATTCAACTGTCATTTTTTTTCTCTTTCAAGATTTGTTAATAGTTCTCCGTTACATGTAATTCTATCCTGTCCATATTCAACAGAAAGCCAAGATTTTAATCTATCAAATGATGTGTTCTCAACAAAGAATTTTCAATTTCTTTTTAATACAAGTTTCGTATGCATGAGAAAGATAACGACTCGCCTGGATGAATTTGTAACTGCTCTTGTCACATGGTTAAGAAGCCAGAAAAATTGTGATTTTAGAGGAAAGTGTCTTCTTCTTCTTCTGTGTTCTTTGGTGCATTATTTAATTAAATAAAAGCTATTTAGTATCTCACTAACATTAGTATAAAAAAGTAGGGTTAAGTGTCACTGGCAATTGACAACAAAAAGAAGAAGACATTGCTAAGAATTTTCTTGTTTTTTGTATTTAGTTTTATTACTAGAAAAGTAACTAAAATGTCAAAATAATTAAGGTTAGATTAGGTTAAATAAATATTTATAATATAATACAAATATTTCTTGAGGTAAACACTTCAGCAACTTGTGGTAATTTGACAGCCTAACATGAGCTGCACCTTTCCCAAGTGATTTACAACTCATAATGGTGCAAATAGTAATTAGATATGGTTGAAAGAGTAATATACCAACATAATGTTATTATAAGTACTTGCATACTCTAACAAGTTTCAAAATAGTTAGAATAAACAAAACTTTGTTTCATGTTACAATTTTAAGTCATTTTAGAAATAAAATAGGTTAATTTAGTTTTTTTGGTGGCTACGAGATTGATCAAATAAAAGTAGAGAAAATTACAGCATATAAAATGTTACTGAAAAGAAACATCTGAAATGTACTTAGGAAGTTTTAGAGACAACACACATGAAATTTGATTTTTTTGAGATAAAGAAAAGTATTTTTAATGTTAATATCAAACCACTTTGAAAACAGACTATTCAAAAGAAATGCTTGATATAGTCATGAACAAATATTTTTAGTTTATCAAAAATACTTCACTAAAAACTAGTTTTTGTATGCAAAAGACAATGTTTAATAATAGGTTGCAAAATATCAAGAATATATGCAATATTTAAATGAATGCAGCTTCAAATCAATAGAGACTTCAAACCAGTAGAAAGAGGTCACGTGGTTGGTCAAATTGATCATGCCTATATTCAGAGTTAAATAGTAGTTTAATAAAGTTTTGAATGTTGATCTACAAACATAATAAAATGCCCTTTCACCTTTGACCATAGGAAGTAGAAGTAGGGCAAGAGAATTACACATAAAAGAATAGTCTAGGGCCTTCAGCCCATAATTTTTTGACCCAAAAGGGTTAATCCTACTTTAGAAGTATCATACATCAACACTAAAAAAAATAATGAAAACCCTGAATGTATCAAACTCTCATCCATGATCTTAAAAATGAATATACTGGTTAATGTCTAATGGCAAAATGAAAAATATGTTGAAACCTGAAATAATACAGTGCATACATAAAATTCACAAAAAACTTTAAAATAAACTTAATATAACCTACTAATTTGTGAATTTCTCTACACTAACAAAGCAATTGTCAAAATTGTTTAAACTATAAACTACTGTTTACTTTTAGCATTATGATTATAAAAATATACATAAAAACTACCACCTTTAAAAGCATATGGGAAAGTTCTACATCATGTGCATGATTCATCAAAACACTGGTCAGAGCCTGGCAGTACCAGGAGCCAAATATGTTATTTCGAAGTGAAATATATCCTGTAATTAAAACACGAAAAGTTGTAAATACAAGTAAATGAAATAAATATTCCAGAAATCAACATCTCAAAAATTCTGTGTTAATAATTCGAAATAACAAAATGTAATGATAATAATAATTTAATTACTAGATACTGTGGGCTTCCATTAACTAGAGCATAAAAAAGTAATTCAGTTACACGTTGTTGTACATCATTGTTTATAAGTCCTTTTATGCAATGTATATTCGTGTATGGGATTGTAAGTTACACAATTTAAGTGAAATACTACTTTATCATTTGTTACAAAATATCCAGCATTATGACTTGTAACACTTAAACCAGCAAAATAAGATTTAAAAAAATTAAGAATTGTGATAAAACACCATAATAAAATGATTTTTTTCACTTAGTTTGTATATATTATTTTAACCATGTTTGGTTGCTGTATACTGCTACTTACGTAGCTTTCACTCAATTCAAAGCTATGGGTTAAAGACCAGCTGGATTGCAAGTGATACGTACAATATTTATAACTGAGTTAATACTCTTATCAGTCACTTAAAACAGCAATTTTTAGCTCGAGACCCCAACATATAATTTAATAGACATTTGAATATCAGGAGTGATTACAACTTATTTAAAAAAAACAAAAACAAGTGTAAACAGCATTGATTAGTTATATTTATCACAATAAATAGTTTTTGCAAAGAAATACTGCTTTGTTCCACTGCAGGAAAGTTTTTATGAACCTATTTCTGTGTGGTGCAGCACTCAAGACTGTTTCATAAACCCTAGTTCAAGAACCTCTGACTTAGAAGACATCAAAGTTTATATTTTTAGACTCTACATCAGTTAAATCTGACTTCTTCTTTAAGGTCAATTGTATAACAAAACTTCACAATATACACAAATTGTAACCTAGATGGCCCAATGAGTTTGGTAATGAAAGGAAAGCTTTATTAACAACCTTTTAAAGGTATTTTTCATCACAAAGTAAGTGAATGGAATGACGTGTTTCAACGATGATTTTGTATATTCTAGTGTATATACTAGGGTTTGGTATGCTCAAGAAATAACATGTTCAATGTATTTCATCCATAATTGTTACATATACATCTTAAAGTGATAGTCAAAATATTTAACAATGGTTATATGTATTCAGATATTAACAGTTACAAAATTCTTACCAGCTACAGTGGAGTATGATATCACCATATCTGTCCATGTTGGTAAACGACGAATTACAGTTTCAGCAGTATAAGGTATCTCAGCTGTACCACCATGCCGAGATGGCTTGGCATCAGGCTGATTATACTTTGAAACTCCTATATCATAATTTTCTAATAAAAAAAAAAGTAATTAAACATACACATTAATATTTGTGAATACATGAGTACATACAATTTCAATGGGTCAAACCATAATACCTACTACATCAAATTTAAGTTTGATATTTTTCACCATTATACAGGTCTAGTTTATCTCTGTTTGGTTGACCTGTGCTCAGGGTTACTGATGAGCAGTGGAATGCTTCGAAACTAGTATAACCCAATAACACATGTTGATCCATGTGTAGATTGAGTTAGACCTTCCTCAAACTTAAGACTCTGAAAGTAAACAATTTTATTTTATTTTTTTAACATTAAGTTTATTTATCACTCTTCAGATTTACAACGCTAAATTCAGGGGTTCGATTCCCCTTGGTGGGCTCAGCAGATAGCCTGATGTGGCTTTGCTCTAAGAAAACATTTATCACACCTGCTACTGTGTGGCTATTTAATGTGAAGAACTGAATAGTGGTTAATGACACTTTTTTTTGCTTCACATATCCAATCTATATGTTTTTCTCATAATGACTACAAAGCATGTTCATATGGTTGACATTTAATACATACTGTTTAAAGAGAATGAACACAACATGCTCTGTTTCTTAAGGGAGGTTGTACATGTTTAACAAGCACCACTTCTTAAATACAATGTATGTAGATTCTTACTCATTTCTAAATTATTATCTTTAATAAGACATAGAAATCAATATGGTACACGGAAGTTATCAAAGTAAATGGTCATTTATAAATTTTCAAAAAACTTTCTGTATAAATGATTCACAATAGGTGTATATTAAAAATATCTCAACAGGATTTGCACATTCTTTGAATAAACAATACCCATAAAATGAACTTTAACCCTCTTGCAACAGGTCAGGGTTCAAAGGATATGTCATTGCATCTGTTGACTTGCATTCAAAATTTTATTGAACTACTATTTTATGAATTTATATCAATAAGTTTGGAATCAAATTGTAGATTATAATTTAGATTTAATATTATATATGATTTAATTTCTTAGTTTAAAGGTAAAAATTAAAAGAACACCTCTAAATATAGATTTCAGTGAGTCACGATATGTTGAATGCAGCACGGTTTAAATTTAGATGTTTGTGATGTCAAAATACTAAGTCTATAATTTTGTACAAATTATGAACTCAGATTACTAATATTGACAAGCTGTAATATAAAATAAGAACCTCATTTTTTTATTTTCCTGAGATATGGGTTATGTACTGAATCAAACATAGTGGCCCTGTTTAACTCTTTCCATTTTTAGAAATGGTCCCTTATATATTCTTATTACAGTATATGACAACTAAGTAACCAATCAACAGCTCAGAATGTCCACAGAGTAGTTTTCCCCACCATTTTAATCTTTGAAAAGGCTTCTATATTATTTCATTCCTAGATTCCAATGAGGTAGGTTGCGTCTTTAGTCTGCTCAAAGTTTCATATTTTATAAAATCTAAAAATATCTTTCACTTAAAAAATTATAGCAGAATTTTATGGTATCAGCATAGTTATTTATAACTTTCTGGTTATTTAAATGTATATACATATAAAACTAAAAAGAAATTTTGATTGTTACTCTTCATGTGTAATTATAAAAGGCTTAGCAACCTATGTCCAACAGCAACAGAGTAAAAAGGTCACAGCGAGAAGAGATAATTGTTTGCTTTACTTCTTGATTTATTGTTCTATACTTTAAGAAAAATAAGTTTAATAATTTATTTATAAATAGTAATAATATATACATAATGTATAATATAATTGAAATGTGGCTGTATATTAAAAAATATGATACTAGTCCACTAAAACACAACCAAAACAGTTTTATATTACTGAATATGTGATCTGTGTGCATGTGCACTGCATCAATGCAAATTATGTAATGTTTAGGTAGACATGACTGGAAGCTAAATATAATAAATAAATAAATATATATGTTCATGTATATATATATATATATATATATAGTGTTCTGGGACTTAATCCACTTAGACTAAACATTTTTATTATCATGTTATAAAATGTAGTTATTCTAGCATGAAAAAATCATAATTTATATTCACTTCCTAATTTTGTTATGATGGCTATGAGGTTGGTCAAGTGACAGACCCTCACAGTTACAGCATATAAAATAACATAGAATATAAAGTTTTATTGAATACAAACATTTTAAGTGTATTTAGAAGGTTTTAAAGATTATGCCAATAACATGTGATTTTTTTTGGAACAAAGAATAGTTTTTTTTTAAATCATAACACAAAATCATTTTGCACTCAAACTTGTATTGAAACAGACACTATCTTACAAACAAATCTTTAGGTAAAAATATTTCATTAAAAAATATGATTTTTTCTTGACAAAATACTTGTAATCTTTAGTAAAAATCTACCAAATTTTGTGAAGATATACATGCTGTATCAAGTTATAATGCAAATACTTAATGTTTGCAAATGTGCAGACAAACTTGTGTATATTATACCAAGCCTGTTGTGAAAGGGTTAATCAAGGACACAGCGACATGGTGGTAGACAATAAAATGTTGCATTCTTGTTTATAGAAGAATATTTGATGCAATTTACTATCAAGCATAATGAATTAGATAATTATGACCAGATAAAACTAACTTATTTTTATACTTAAAATATAGGTGTTTACTTCTTTTAACACACAAATATCTTGATTCTGCCAACTAACGAATGTTAAAAGATATTTTCACATTCAATGCATTGATCTATATACTCTACTAGCTTTGAAACACTTATGAACATGTAAATAGCAAGTGACCATTCTTCACCAATGGAACTGCATCACATATTGCAGAGCTAGCTCCCCCTGATTTTGGAACTCAATCCTCAATTTCAAGATATGATAGGGCCTAAAATGAATAACACTGGCAGTGGGGAGAAAGGATGGGAAGTGTGTGAGATGAGGTAGGTATCTATTAGAAATACAGTTTTAATGGAAGAAATTTGTAACTCCTGATGTGATCTTAACTCCTATCACACAAAGCTAAAATCTCACATAGAAAAGGTGGAAGGGCCACTGTAGGTGCTTAACAGTGAATCGAAGTGGAAAGCAGTGACCTAGAAATAACTAGTGTTGAGAGATGAAAACAAAGCACATATGTGGAATGCCACACGTTTTGAGCAGGTATGCTCTTCGTCCTGTAAGAAAGAAAGAAACCTAACACATTCTGAATGGTACAAACCATAGCCAGAAGTGGTGCAAGTTTGAATTGTCTTCCATCTCATAAAATACAACAGGAAACAGCCAGCTCCTGTAGGTAAAGAGTTACTACTTTATGAAACAAAAACAAGAAGTGAACTTGATACTGACACAAGGAGAAACAGAAGGATTTCTTTAGAATGATTAACCACCCTACTCAAGCAATAACTGAGAGGGAGCTGCAAATATAGCTGGCTGAGTCCAGTTCAGAATGAGCCAAAAGAAGCCAGTTGTGCATGAAATAGTGAAAATCCAACCCCAGAACATGAAGATGTTGAGCAAATGCCTGGAATAAATGAGAGGAAACATAAGGAGCTGAAGCAAATCCAAATGGTAAGGATCAAACATTAGTAACCCACCTCGAGATGGAAAAGTTGATCAGTTGGTTGTTGTTTGGAATTTACTGACACAAAGGAACTACACTATATATGCCAAACAACCAGTAACAAATTATAAACGACAGTAAAATTATTAAAATATGTAAATAGGAATTGTGTTTAAACAAAAAAAAGACCAATTTTTAAATTAAAAACTAAAATAGAATTAAAAAGGCCAATGTCCCATAAACATTTAAAACCACATCTGAGATGGACAGTATCACAACTGCCAATGATACTGTCCAACACTGGGGATGAACCCATGGTAAAGACATGTCTAAAATGGTGCCATTGCTCATGCATATAATGATTACATGACAGTAAAATGTAGACTATTGCAACTTGAGTGTCACACAGACCACACATTGGTGCATCAGTCCCAGATAAAAGAACACAATCAGTTAAAAAAAAACTGTGGCCAATACATAACCAAGCCAGATAATTTCCTCCTTCTGATCTTCATGAAAGCAAAATGGCCAAAGAGCAACAGAATGTTTGATATGGGAAAGCTTGTTATCACATTACTCATTCCAAGTCGACTGCCAAATGGTGCAGAGCCAAACCTTGAATACCAGACTGTACTCCATGTATGGAACAGACATGGACTGATAGCATCAGAGCAGAAAGAATAATTGCAGTGTCAGTGAGCTCATTCCAGTGAATACCAATATGGCCTGGTGTCCAGAAAAACTGGATAGAAGTAAGTGATAAAGTGAAATAGGCTAGTACGTTTTGAATATCAATGAGAACAAGGCAAGAATTAACATGAAGTGATTCCAGGACCAGTAGAGAACTAAGCGAGTTTGTACAAGTAGTACAATTCATGTAATGTATAGCTTTTATGTGATCCAGGGCAAGAGAAATGACACACAATTTGACAGTAAACACAGAAACTGTAGAGGGGATTCTATGTTCAACCACTGAACCACAACAAACTATGAGAGAGCCTACAGTGTCACCTGATTTCAAACCATCCCTATAAATAGGAGTAAAAGGATGGTTCTAATCATGAGTATCCATCTCCTTCAGATGACTCAAAGAAAGATCACATTTGGGGATGGTAATAAGCCATGATTGGATGGGCTAACCAGTGAATATTACAATGTCATCCAAGGACAGACCCAATTCAGCCAAATACATCTAGATATGAAGGCCAAAAGGAGAAATGGCAGACCATCTATTCTGAAAAACATAGCCCACTGAGGAAGGAAAACAAAATCCCAGGTGAGATACTGTGGTAAGGACTAAAGTTTTGAAATGTACAATAAAGACAGTTGCTAATGGCAGAGGTGTAGAGAAGGTTAATGAGACTCAGTTTACAAACTCTGGACTGGAGAAATGTGGAAAGCCCCTGTGAAGAGCCAAAGCTTCAGATGGTGAACAACGTCCAACACCTTAAAGGCCAAGGTCCTGGCAGAGCCATATACCAGTTTTGATCAAATGAGGGCATGACATACCTATGACACTCAAGACAGCCCTGAAAGCCTCCAAGTTCCTGTATAAAAGAATGGGAAAGTGTCAAACCCACACAAACATGAAACTGCTGGTCCATTAAAATTTTTTTACTAAAATAAACAAATGGTCTTGCAATCCATATGAGGAGGTCTTGCAAAATGCTGTACCTTCACATAGTATTGTAAGCCTTCTCAAGGGCAGAATATTAACACAAGATGTTGCTTGGCAGAGGCTTCTCTGATAGACATTTCAAGTCAAATCAGGTGGTCATCAGTGGAGCACTGTCATCAGAACCCACACAGAGAGGGCAAGAAGTAGAAGTTTGATTCAAGGAACCAAACAAGATAAGAACTATCCATCCTCTCCAAAATCTTACAGAGACAGCTCCTCAAAGATATTGGATGGTACTTTGAAGGTATCTTGAGATCCTTTCCGGGCTTAGAAAAAGGGAGGACAATAGTCCAATGCCAAGCATCAGGAAATGCATTCTCCTGCCAGATCTGGTTAACAGGAAAGATACACAGAATTGTAAGAATCAATCACCCATCCAAATTAGACTGCAAACCTTGATGGTTCTACTGTAATAAAGTGGCCATTTTTATTTATATGGAGGAAAACTGGACAGAGAGCCCTTCTGTTTTCAACTATGTTTCTCTTTATTAGAAGGTTTATCAACCTCTGTGGATCCTGTACTGGGTTAAGTGGGCAAGTCTCTCTCAGTAGATGAAGATTTCAGTGACTGAGGGCTTGAACAAATAATCATTCTACATCTTAGAGCCAAAGAAGAAGATGGACCCAGAAAAAATGCTAGAAGCCAGAGCCAAAGGAAATGAATCTGGGGAGCCACTGGAAGGAATGGGGGAAGAGAGATACGTGTTGACACTGACTTGTAAACTCTCTTAACCACGGAGGGCAAAAGATTCTTCATGTGGTTTGAAAATGACTCTGTCAGAGGCACAGAGAGATCTGTCTTCACTCTCATTGTAGCAGTGGAATGGAGTGCAGCAGCATGCATCTGAGATGGAGGCACAGAGACATCTGTCTGCACTCCCACTGTAGCAGCAGAATGGAGTGCAGCAGCATGCATCTGAAATGAAGTGGTGAACAGTAACTTTCGAGCAGTTGGGGTAAATGTTGTGAACCGTTTTCAAACACTGTACTTCTTTTTTTTTCTCACCCACCCTGGGCACGAACAAAAGTGACACCCATTACAATCAACACAATGAGGCTCTATTTTGCACTCATAAGCATCATAGTCTTTGCCACCACGAGTACACATCAATGTACCACAACATCATATATTCAAGTAATTGAATTGCTTACATTACAAACATCTGAGAGCTTCAGAATATATGGCTGTACTTTGCAAATTTAATAACATGCCTCCATATGACAGGTGGACATGGTGATGTAAGTGTCAAAAATAGGTCACTGGTCAGTAGCATAATTCCATCTTTGCAAAGTGGGGATATACCTCACTGCAGAACTCCTTGGATGGAGAAACCTAAGGTGACCTCTGACTTTGGGATGTTCTTCAAACCCCTCTTAACAATAACTTCTCTCAAGAAATTCAAAGCAGCATGGAGAGTAATCTCAATGGGTATATCCCAATGGGCTTCAAATGCAAGAAGAGTTCACAGTGTTTTAGAGTTGATGTTTTCACCAAGATGTACCCAGAATGTAGCGTTTTGACTGACTCAGGAGAGCCAGCATGCCCCTCTGGTCCCTTCTGAGTGAAAAAGGGAGACATTTGCCTAAAAAATTAATCTGATAAAGAATATCAGAAAATGAGATACAGATGTTGAATAAGTTGAAGCTTGGTGTTCAGAATCTTCAAGATGTGGTCATTTACTATGGTCTCTTTTTTTTATTATTTTATGTTTATTTGAAGGATCATTAATAAAGAAAGAATATTTCACTGCCCACTAACCCAACCCACCATGGAGCCCTACAATGCCAAACAAGGACACTGCAGCAGCACCAGGGTTTCATGAGCACTATATCTAAACACCAGCATCAGACACAATGTCAACAACACCTGTTGAGAATGTCCAATTCTGGTACTTGGTTGACCCTAGACCAAGTGGACCAGTGCCTGACCTTGGGGGGAGGGCACCCCAAGGCCAACCATCTACAGGAAATCAAATTCAAAGTGGCATGTTAGGATTGGACTTCTCAATCACCAGGATTCTCTCTTCCCCTTCATGGGTTGCCATATATGGCAAACACGTGGATGGACGTTTAGATCCCAGAGGATGTAAACTGAATGTACAGAACCTTCTCTGAGAGGTCCCCTCATCATGTACGAAAAGTCAAGATGGACAGACCAAAGATGAGAATGAGTTGCTGTAAGTGTTGGTGACATCCAATTATTTCTCATTTCATCCATATCCCAAGAGCAAATGCCTGCCTCACGGTGATAAAAGACTCCATGAGAAACTTGGGCAAGTAACAAAGCACTTACGGCAAGATAAATCTGTGATCAGCTTCCAGTCACTGTTTTTTTTGGGAGCAACTAAATGTTGGGAATAAAAACTTGTTGAAGAGTGGAGAACAAGTTTGACAGTCTACTGAGACAGTAATTCCTGAACAGCTTCCAACAGATGCTGGCTGGTAATGGGATTCTGGGGAAGAGGGAATCAACAAGCAACTTGAACCCACTGAGTAGTCACTGATACAAAGCTGAATAAAAACTGAGAAGAAAAGGCACCAAAGAAGGTTGAGAAAATAGTAATAGGTCTCATGTAGGGTTTCAACTGAGACAAACATGCAATAGTAATGGTAGTGGTAGACTGTTGATGCCACCAGTAGCTCCAGTTTTTCTGGGATTGTGTCAAAAACATTTTACTGCAGAAATGGGTTTGTCCTGAAGATAAGCCAATGATAAATGGGACCAATCCAAAATTGTATCATTATGAAGAAGATCCCAACAACAGAAAAACCACATATACAAAGCAAGAGCTGAAGATGAAAAACAAGCTAGTATGAAGATAAAGGAAAAGGTATTCCCGAAAAATCCCTCAGGATGCGTGTGGAGAGCTTTCAAGAAGGGGTACAGAGAAGAAAAGTACTACAACAGGTTGTAAGGGTAAGATATAGACTAAAATACTGGGCATGAGTCAGACTGACAGGTGATTTGGAAGGTGCTTCCACAACTTAAAACATGAAACCTAACAACTCTTGGTCCAAAAAGGGACAGTCACCACAATTGTATGAAAGTGCAAATTGATCTCATGTCTGCAGAGGATGAGGCATGGTAATTTTACTGCTTAATTACAAGGCAAATTGATCATCATGAACCAAAATATCAGGGGAGGGAAGATTAATTGTGGAATAAGGAAGGACATGGCTCATATGAAATAGAAGAATGGGATGAAATTTCACATTCTTGAAAAACATAATCCATAAAGACCATGTTATATCTAACTGATTCTTCATGTGGGTGATAGGAAAATACAGCAATATCAGTAGACAAAAATAAGTAATTGAAGTTCTCATCACTGGAACAGACTCAGCCTGTTCAGGAGTAACTGAGCAAGGTCCAGGGATAAAGGCTGGCCCATGTAATGTTTGATCTCCCAGATGATGAATGTTGATAATTCCACCATTGGATCAACTGCACCTTAGGCCCAAGAAAAAACACTAGTCACTGGTGTGTCTCCTGAAGGGGTAACATGAACTTCAGAATTCATTGCAAAGAAAAATGCAACAAATCTGAGTGATGAAAAAAACTAATGCAACTTGCACCAACTGATAAAATCTTAAAAACTGAGGAAACTGTGTGAATGAAAACTATGTAAATTAAAGAAAACCACTTCCTGAGGAAACATAAGTCAAACATAAATCATTAAACATCTGAATATAAGCACTTACAAATAGGAAGTGATGGTTTGGTAGAGGAGTATATGTCCATTACATGAGCATGTTATGCTCTTACTGGTGGTGAAGTGACACATGATGATTTGCACAGAACATGTTGTAATCTTTCAATTCCAGTAGAGTGGAGCAGAAAACTTATGACATGCATATAGCAAACATTTACAAACAGAGGACAGCTCTGAACAAAATCTGTTAATTTTATGACAGGGCACAAGTATGCTGTCAGAAATGTGAGATCTATCGAGGTATAGAATGTGACAAAACAAAATAAGAAAGTGTCAGAAAAGGTGGAGTGGATCCAAAGTTTTTTCATCTTAATTGTATTCATCTTCAGAAAAATTATCAGGTTAAAATATTTGTGTTTTTATTATAGTAAAGCCATATCTAGCTATCTGCTGTGTCCAGTGAATAAATCTGAAGACTTACCACTGGTCCACCAGGGGACGGTTGAAAATATTGACCAAATGTATGAATCTAGCTCCATGTTAATTAACGCCTGTACCTCCTTAGCAGATACGGACAAATCTGATGTTCGAGTAGTCATAACAAAAGTGTAGTCTACTGTAATGGAAACTTCAGTTTTGGCACACTAAATTGAGAAGTCATTATTAGTTACCATATAATTCAGTAATAATAAACAGATGCAAACATTTGAGACACTTGAATGCAAAATAGTAAAAGAAAACTGTTGAAAAAGGTACAAAGACATCACAAAGTACAAATGTAAACAGTAGTCACGTGCAAAAAACACAAATCTAAATGATTCTGTTCCATACAAGAAACTGTGGATTGACTGGGAAAGTCAGAGGAAGCTAGTTCTGTATATATATAGACGATACAATGCTGTTGATGGAGAGTGGTCACATGCTATATTCATGTTTGTAGTAGTACAAAATTTGTGGAGTACATAGAGTGGTGAGCTAAGAGTTAATTCTTTTTTTTTAGCAATGCTTAGGGGGTAGAAAGAAGATTGAGAGAGCTTTGTATAAGAGATAGTAAGACAATATCAGAATATATCAATAACTGATTTAGCTAAATGACATGACATGGATGCATGCAGATTCCAAGATAATTAAAGCAGAAGAGGCCCATCATACTTTTGAAATTTCCAGGTTTGGATTAAATCCCCCCTCATATATCAACAGTTACATTTACCAAAAACTGCATAATTTGCATTATTTCATCAACCATTCCCAAACATACATTTAACAATAAAGAGGAAAACAATACACACAAAAAAGTAATAGGTTGACATAATCATTTGTTCTAATGATATCAGAAAGCACTTAGGTTAAGGAATACTTAATATAAAATGATAAAACCCATAAAATCTGAGCATTTTCTAAAGATTAACCTTTCTTCTTCAATCTGCTCCTGAAAAAGAAAACCCATTTTTCAAGTACTTGGTTTATAGGTCTCATCATTTTGTGCTCATATGTTAAATATTTCTAATAAAGCTGAAACATATCTTTTATATTTTAGTCATAGCCTATGATCTGAACGTTAGCCCTCTTATATTCTATTGGCAAAGAAAGAAATCTGAAAAAAAAGTTAAACTTTATATTTGTGATAAACCAATATAATTTTTAAACAAAAATTCTTCTATTCTTCAAAATTTGAAACATCTTTAATAACAGACTTGATAAACCTTTGTTATTCAACATGAACTGCACAAAGTATCTTCTGGAAGCATTATACAGAGATTGTGTATGTTATATTAAAATGATTTTAGAACTTTACTATCTCATTATAATCCATATTGCCTCATCCATTCATGATCTACCTGACAACTGTGCATTTTGACAATTTTGAAATTATGCCCAAAAGCATAATTTCTACTGCAAAAGTTTCTATCAAAAGATTGTCATGTTCAAAGCTCACTAGTCCTCTCTGTATGTTTTCCATAACTCATAAAGCCTACAATGAAGAAAATTTCAATTACCAGATCACATAAAAATTTGTAGATGCAACATCTGATCACCTGACTGGTATGTTTTTATATGAAGTAAAATGAATACCAATATCATTATTGTTTTGGTATGTTACCTTTGAATGGATACATCATGGAATCAGCTTGTATATTGCTTTTCCAGATGGAAATAGTTCTTCATAATATGTACTATTTCCTGGGGAATGCAGATGACTTTTACCTCTGGCCTTTGAGTTTATAGCTCAAATATTAATTACTGCAGTTGGTGTGCATTTTTGAAGATCTTTTATGAATAGCGCAGGTGTTCTAAGTTGATCTATATTTCTTTGTTTTCCACTGTTATTAAGTACAAGAGGTATCACCACAATGGAAATTCTAATTGTTCTGTCTGAACACAATATTAGGATCTGAGTATGTAAATATTTTTCAATGAAAGTGTTGTAGCATTCCTTTTCCACAAGCAATCCAGTTTGGAGGAATTTCACTACATACAAAGATAACACAATGACAAAATTTAATTCTGGTACATACCGTTACCTTGAATTTCTACTGGCTGTGATTGCCACACTACTTACTGATTTACATATTCAAAATCTTAATATACTCACTCCTCTGTACTCATCATAACAACTACAGCATCACATGTAATTTTCAAAGGATAAATGTAATTTATACATACATATTTTTATAACATAAAATTGGATTGCTCAAATAATTATAGCACCACCTTCTCTACATGTGAAAATATGAATCTTTTAAGACTTGTTCTGAAACATACAAAAGCTAGGCATACTGAATATAAAAAAGTTGCTCTATTTTCCTTTTATATTAATGGCTTCTGTTCTCTCTATCCAGTTTCAGATGAACTTTAATATTTTTTACATTCATTTTTATTTTTTTTCCTTTCAAAACCTTTGTTGTGATTGTAAAATTCTGACACAGCAAACTTATGTAGCAAGTATAAACAAGAAACAACTACTGTCAAAATTGTTTATTACAGAAACACTGAAGTATAAGTATCATAATGAAGTTGTCATTCTTATGGAAATTTCATAACCATTCTGATCAAGCCAACTACCCAAAACTATTTGTTAGTTTATAGTATAAAAAATCACTTAGTTTTTGCCATTACATTTTATTTTTCAATATTTTGGGCAATAAACTATAAATAAGTTTTATCCTAAGAACTATAGCTTAACCCACCAAAATTTTATCTATTTATATAAAGTGGTTAGAGCAAATAATAGAAACACTTATTTAATATCTGTGTTTTACTTGTTAATACAGAGTTGATCCTCAGTTAACAGACAATATATAATAAAAATACACAAAACTATGAAACAAGGTTTTGTGCATCACAAAAACATTTTTTTTAACCATTTATTGATCAAAGATTCTTCTTGTTGGTGAAATTTGATTCAAAGCTTGGTTTCAAGAACTGACAACAGAGACTTGACAAAACTTATGTCTGGTGACTGTGGTCACAAAGCTAGGAGCTTAAACATTTCCTCAATTTCTCTGAACCTATCTTTAACAATCTCAGCAGCATTAACTGGTTTATTGTCTTCTTAGATGAGACTATCTCCATTTGGAAATAAAGTGTTGATTGTGAGGTAAATGTAGTCTGCAATAAGAGCTAAGTACTCATTTAACATCACTCCACCTATCAAAAGATGATAGTCTCTGAGTTAATCCAACCAAAAGATGTTTATATAAACATTAGCATTCAAATTCCCTAACTAATGACACAAGACCAGATATGAAGCCTTTTTAATAGAACACAGCTCTGAGAGTATTCATATTCACTGAAATATTTAGTGACTACTTAATACAGTAAACTTTTGTATTCATCAGATTCCCACATCATTATAATATTTGCAGCACCTTCCCATGAGAAACTTTCCTGTGGGAACGAGGTTTGTACTGAAAGAGAAACTAACACTTTTCTGTACAGAAAACAACATAATACATCAAATTATAGATGAAAAGCTTGGCTTTATATTGTTTATAAATAATATAGTATTGAATGTCAGTAACAGCTACTGATAAATACTGAGAGGAAGTGACAGGTGGGAGTGACATCTGACTAATGTTCTATTTGATGGCTATCTAGCCAAACAAAACTGAAGGCTAGGAAAATTATACTTTGCCTGAGTGGTAACGACATTAAAATGATAACTCACTTTAAATTTTCTACTTCTTGGAGGAGTGGTAAATAAATTAAAGAAGATACATTTCTCACACTAGGGGAAACATTTTTATTACTGCATTATAAAATTGAAAACTTAATTACTATTAAACTATGGATCATTAGCTACACTTTTATTATATACTAATTGTTATAAGATGAACACTAAGTAGTTTAACTAAAATTTGAATGTAATTTACTAAAAACGTTGTGACATGTAGAGTGAAGAAGGTACATGGCAAGAGGGAACACATAAAATAAGGAAAAAGAAATCCACAAGTTTCTTTTAAAAAATTCTCATCAATGCAAGAGTTTATACCTAGTCTTATATCCTGCATACATTTAGGCAAGGCAGAAAACATTCACGAACTTAGTTTTTAGCAACCATCCAAAATAGATATACTTACTTCCACGACATGCTTGAAAGAAAAACATCTTAGGTTTCCCCTGTAATAACGGGCAACTTTCATTGTTAAAACAATCAAGTATTTTCTCTATTCGAATCTCTTCTGCATCTGTACCATAAACAATATCATATTCTCCATGACTTAATATGATCACAACACAGGAATCTACATGCTCATGTTCTGGTTTTTTTGAGAATGCTTCAACGACATCAATAATTTGCTGTATTCAAGAATCAGAAAATACCTGTACGTAAATTAACAGCACGCTATCAAAATCCTCAACTATGAATGTATATATCAATAAACAGGAGAGAAAATGAGAGTAAGTGTAATCTTTATAAACATTTATAGAATAATTAAGGAATGACCAGCACAGTAAGTTTCATTTTACAAATTACTGTTTAGTTATTGTTTTCATTAACTTTTATGTTTTTGAATAATTTATTTCACAAGTAGCTTTCACATTAACATACTGCAATATGTGTTGTAACCAACTGAAGTTAACAGTTTCATATAATTTATGACCAGGTTACTAAACAGCATGTTTGAATCTCAAAATTTATATTTTTCTTCACACATCAAATAGAACAAAACACCAATACTTTAGTTCCCTTACCTGAGATGTCAGATCCGTTTTTAAAGTTACTTCATACCCAATTTCATGGAACACCATATTAAGTTTTCTGGCATCTCCTTCAGAACCATACCTTTCATCCATTAGTTTTTGAAAGTCAACATTGTTAATAATTAAACAGTATCCTCGTGGGCATGAAGACATTTTATAGCACTAGACAAGAACAATACTTAAGTTTTACAAATGTCAACGAACAACACCATACCTCACATTTTGTTCATAATTTTAATATCTTAAACATAAATACTCATGAGCAAATAACATAGTATTTTTACACCCTGCCCTCTTATTCTACTGATTGACTTTTTTTTTTAAAAATACTAATTAGCTCCACTCTTCATTCACATATTTTTGTCAAACACTACATAAAAATAAAAGAATGCAAATAAAACTCTGATGACCTTCATTATTCTATCTTTTTTAAATCTTATTTGCTTATGCATACTTAATAAAAACTAATTAGAATCAAGTTTATGTCTGTACAATTGTCATAATTAAAAACACTATGAAATAGCAATGAAAAACTATACATTTTAAGAATTTGTAAGTTATGAGATAGGCTTATAGAAAACTGAACACAACTTGCTGATTAAGTAAATATAGATAACATATACTAGAAATCAAAGGCTTACCAAATAAAAGCTAAAAATAATATAGAGTAATAACTTTCAACTTTGTATGTGACAATGAACAACAATGCTCATATTGGTTAAAACTATATTTATGTAATTTAGCCTGATAATTAAATAAATTTGTATGCTCAGAAAAAATAAAAAGCAAAAAAATTATGGTGTTTTCCTTTCTATATTAGTTAGGAATAAAGGAAACAGTTAATTTTATTATTAGTAGGACAATTATTGGTTTTATACCCTGTGTAAAATTCATAAGTGAATTGTTTAAAACATATAGACTTACATCAGAACCTTCTCTCCATCTGGTGGCAGGTTTTACACGTAGTTGATTAATTCCTTGGTTATCTGGCTGGGTATGGCCTATATATGAAGGAAACAACTGTGTTTTTCAGTTCATGTATTTTTCAACCTCCATATTATGGTGACTCCAAAAATATCAAAACAAATTAAGAAAAAAAAATATTTCTATAGTGTTTTTGTAATACAGATTGTTTGGAATGTCACTGTGCACTTATATACTTATTAACACACGTTTCAATATAGAATACAGGAGGTAAATATGAATGACAATTATAAACAATGTTGAAAGTGACCCCTGTTGGCATCAACACAGGCTTGGATCCTCCTTATTTTGTTTTTAAACACTGCTATCAGTTGCTGGCTTGAAATACACTGAATAAAATATGATTACAAAACTGCACAGTGACTTTCCGAAAACCCTGTATTATAAAAAAAACAATACAATTTTTCACACACATACACATCACAGGCATTTAATGGAATAACACCACATAACTCATCAAAAATACCCTGATCCATACAATGATTTTATTTATTTGTATTTTGTACTATGGATGTAATTTTATGTTTCAGACAGTATGAAAAACCTACATCAAAGTGCTAAATCAAACATATTGCTCAGTTTTACCAATAAGCCAAATTAAAACTAATGAATATACTTTAATACATTTGGGGTCAGGAAACAAAAAGAATATTAAATATGCAGGAAACTAAAGAATGGAGCAGATCTGCATCTTCACACTAAACACGATGTACTGAAGAAATTTAGTTGTACTGCACAATGTTTTGCATTCAGAATGAAAAATGTTAAGTTATTTAGCCATTATAAACATATTACATTTTTTTGGTACTGTTTCAGCTGTTGCTTACCGCTGTGTAAACAATTTGATACACAATGGTTTGTTTTTTTTTGACTGGGTAAAATTAAGCCCTTCCATCTATAAAAAACACTCGAAAATCACAAATTCAAGACAATTGTAAAACTTCTGTGAGAAATATTTATTTTAATGTATTAAATATAATGATGACATAATATTTTTACTTGTACACTATGAAGTGCAATAGGTTGCAAGAAACTACACTGTGGGTGTGTTTGTCATGGATGGTAAAAATTGCTTAATGTTTAGTATGAGTACATTGTTGTATACCTGTCAGACATTTTCAGAAAAGGACACAGGCACAATAGCCTTCCTCACAAATAAGCAGATATACTTGCTTAGAGGGTGGGTATTTTTGCTAGTTGTATCTAGTACAGGATGATTGAAATTAAACCTTCCACAATAAAGAAGTGTTTCAGTTACATAAAACACATCAGGGTTTTTTCATTCTTCTATCACTACATTTTAAGACACATAATTCAACTATATTTTCTTAAGTGTTGCACAGCTACATTTTAAAAGCATGGAATTTGAGGCACTATAATAACCTCAACAACTTTTCATTTTTAAAAGTAATACCAGATACTTCAAGTTTACTCTTCAATTCCACAATCAATACCTTTTCTCCATAAGGATGTTAAAATCTAGTGTTACTTCACGTACAGTAGCTACTTTATCTCACCTATTTCTCTTACACTCATATCCAGTCCACCAGTGAAATTATTAAATGTTGATAGTTGTGAAATAGATGAATCATTTTTAAAATTTGGTTCAAGAATCAATGCTGCATTGTAGTGTCCAGTTTCCAATAAGATTTCAACAAATTTTTCAAAAGCATCTGGTCCTCTCCGAGGCAAGTCCAGCAGCAATTTGTGCTTTTGGTCTACTTCAGTTCTTTCTGCCTATGAAAATTAAAACCACACAATAAATAACTTCGTAAAATATACACTGTGCATTTTTATGTTAAATTTCAGCATTTTAGGTTTAAATTTATTGCATTAATGAAAATAATTTTTCAAATCCAAGTAAGGTTCATTCTAA
Source organism: Tachypleus tridentatus (assembly GCF_004210375.1). NCBI lineage: Eukaryota > Metazoa > Arthropoda > Merostomata > Xiphosura > Limulidae > Tachypleus > Tachypleus tridentatus. Next base: position 32,160,123 of record NC_134829.1, on the reverse strand, counting down.
GTTTATTTACATACAACAGTACTGGTGCTGTTACCTTTAGTTCATTAAAAAGTATTTCTTACTACACATATATTGCATACTAAATACCTTACTAATGATTTGTTTTTCAATCCACAAGTTCCTCTTCACCCAAACATGGATAATATTGTTCAACTTCCTATAGATTTCATACTGTTTTTACATATAATCTTTCCAACTTGTTAATACTAAATATCTGTTGGCTAATCACAAAGATGAAAATAACCACTCACTTTAACCTCCATTATTAAAATATAAAATTACATACATTCTTTGCTTCAAATAAGCGAGAGTTAGTAAAATTACTTAATCTTTAATACGAATTTTATCATAAAATATATAAGCAACCTCCATAACAGTTGATACAATTACAACTTAATTGTACAAATATGTAAAACATAAAAATATAACATATTTATCACAGAGATACACACAACAAACCAATCAAAGCAATGAGGATACTCAATCTATCAGAAACTAAAATGACTGATGCAAAACCAGAAAGTAAGTTACAAATTCAATAATGGATTAGAATCTTGGTTCTAGAACACAGACTGTACTATATCCCAGGACTATTTACTGCATATCACTGTGCACTTTATACAGGCTTTTTAAGTTTAAATTAACATGGTAACTTGGTACTGAAAAAAAGGGGCAAATGCATCAAGTTGAGGCATACCCCACTTGGAATATAGCCACAGGAAAACCTGATGATTTAAAGACCACTCTGTGGGAAAAGGTTGAATGCACACACAAAGAGATGTATCCCATGTGTGTGGGCCCAACAAAGGAGATCCAAGGATGAATCTCAGAAGAAAAATTGTATGATCGTGGTGATTATAAGACATTACCATAAAATTGTACAAATAAATTATGATAAAGTGATGCCTTACAAGAGGAAAAAATTGACCCAAAACATGTTGTACTGCCAGAAGTTCCAGTTCCAAGAGTTAAGATGGCAAGACTTCTTAGACATAGAACATTGTCCAGAAGCCTCCTGTTCATCAGTCCACACCTACCATGAATGGAAGCATCTGGTGAGGAAGTGACACACCCAACGAGATGTAGGTCTTGTTCAACTGCCAACATAGATTGTCAACAAGGGAGAGAGGAAGGGTAATGAGAAAATCCAAGGGATTCAAAGCAAGATCCCATTGGTTGTGCAGAGTCTATTTAAGAAGCCACGTGTGTCAGACCCAAGGGGATAAGTACTTCTATTAGAAAGGAAGGAGCAAGGGGAGGAGAACAGAAAGCTTCATCAAACATACTCATAGAAGAGGTGGTTGGGACCAAATAAGATGGGTATTGAAATTAAAACACTCAAGATATTGGGTAGGTAATGGGAAGGACTTCTCCAACTTGATAATCAAGCTGCTTTTATTAGAAGCAGATGAGTGTATTATGAACAAGAACAACTTCAGTTCAGAATAAGCTAACAGAAACCAGCCATTCTTGTTGAGGTGTAAATGCAATCCCTGAGCCTCCAGACATCAAGAAAATGCTTTGACCACCTGACAAAAGACATGCAGAACCAAAATCAACCTCAAAGTGCAAAGCATAAAATTGATACACAACCCTTGAACAAACCACAGACAGCATTTTGAACGATAGGAATACAGACAAACACTTGAGATGTCTACCTTGATCATCCATAATCCTGAAGAAAAAGCCTAACTTTGTTGAGAAAGGACTTCTTGATAAAACAGGAAAGATCCAAAAATGAGATTAGAAATCACAGGATGCCAGATAAAAGTTTTCTGGGGTACCACAAACAATCTGGAGTAAAAACTAGAATAATATCCGATATACTTGATAGCTCTCCGTGATAGAGACAATACCATCTTGGACAGATGTCAATTCATAGTCGGATCCTAAGGTAGCAGAATGGATATGAGTACTGGAGGGATACAACAGAGGGGAAAGAAACTGAATGAAACACAACCAGGATAACTCAAGAATTGGAAAGGAATTTCTGCCACAGGGTAAAAAAAATTTGCAAATGAGTCCCAAGTGAATTTGAGCACAAAGGATAGCCATTGTTACCACTGGTAGCAATGAAGCTGACACCAAGAAACATGATGAAAAAAAGAAACCATCTACAAGTCCCAAATATAAAAAAACTTGGGACAAGACAATTAGTGTCCTTTCCCAGAAGATCCCAACAGAGAGTAGAAAAAATAATCATACTAATGTAATGAGGGAGAATGTATCTCCTGAAAATCTCTTGGGAAATCAATGGAGTGCTTCAGAAAGAAGGTGTATGGTGGACAGGTACTCATGGAGGGCCATTGTGAATAGGGTAGTAGGTTCCCTTTTGCTGCCAGAATCTTCACCTCCAATTTCTTCTTCAAATGTTCCTTGCCTTTATCCAATAGTCAGTTTTCCTGCTTTCAGCTTACCCTCATAACTCTCCTATGGTACTTGTCCACCATATGCCTTTTCTCTGATGCACTCCACTGATTTCTCAAGTTTATGCAAATTAATTTCTTTCAAACTATGACATTCATGTAATTTGAAAGAAATTAAGTTGCATCATCATCACAAATCTTGAGCTTGGGTGAGGGTTACCTGAAGGCTTGTATCACGTCTTTAATGCAAAAAAAAAAAGTTGAACAAATAAGGTTATGAAATTTTCAAATTACAATATGTTCTTTCTATTGTTTATAAACATGGCCATCAAACTAATAGACATAAGTTAGTTTTCTTAAAACGCAGGAAAAGATGGGAAAGGCTCCTCTGGTGAGTTTAACAAATTTATTGATATCTTAGCAAATAATGATAAAATATTTAAATTCTATATATGAGTTTTTATTATCTATAGTTTGGGTTTCAATCTGTTATACAATACAAAAGCTATTCTGTTTGAGTTATACAACTTGAAAGAGAAAATTGAAAGCACAGGTTAATTATCTGACACTGAGAAGTGAAGACTTTTTTTTTAAAATTATGAAACTAAAATCTAAATAACATAACTCTGTATAAGGTCAAAACATGCACATTTTTAACTCTCTTTGTATGGAAAGAGTTAAGAGCATATCACACTTAAGTAAAACAAAACCTACCAGTACGTCTTCCATCATGTGTTCGGTGAATATCCGTTTTTCCAGCAAAAATGGAACTATTTGTTTCAGGTTTATTACCTTACTTAGTTCTACAAAGTTTGACTTGAGAAGTTCTCTATGAACTGGATCCATTTTGATATTCTTTTTACTGCAAGTTTCAAAAGAAAAAAACAACATAATAGTTTGTAAAAACTTATTAAATAGATTTGTGCATACACAGCATTTTAAATTACTTATTAATTTAGTCAGTAACTTATTTCTTTTGCCCACTGTTTTACTTTAAAGACATTTACAGTAGAAATACAAAAAAAAACGTTCTAATGTTCCATGTACTTGTTATCCATTCTTAAATATCAACAACTTAGACTGAGCCATATTCCTGAGCCCTTCTGCTCTGCAGATACAACATGTAAAGATATCCCCATGTAACCCTTTGAATCATGAAATCATTAAACAACCCTTCTCTGACTTTTTTTCAACCATTCAAGATCCTTTCAGAAATAAGGTGACTAAAAGTGAACAAAATATTCCAAATGGGAGCCAAGTAGCTCCTTACAAAGTGAGCTGATACAAATTGTGAATAGGGTAGTGAATTCAATTTCTACCAAGTAGCTCCTTACAAAGTGATTATAACATTCAATTTCTAGACAGTATTTTTAGTACTGTATACCACATAAAACTCAGTTTGTCAAGTTCCTAGCTAACATATATCATCTGGAAGGTTTAAGATATTTAATTTAATCTGTGATATTCTCACATTAATCCTTTCACCCTAGGTATCCTTTACTATGCACGAAAGTGTCTGACACTCAAAATTTTATTAACTAATTTTTGTTCATGTAACACCATTTAATATGGCATAAACATTCAGCAAATAATCCACATTTTAATAATATACAAGTTGTTAAGTTCTTAAGAAAATATTTTAAAAAATCTTTAACTTTCTTTAGTGTTAAACAGTAACACAATTTCTTTAAGCATCTTCCTTTCCATATGTTATCCCTTCAAAATATACGTATGAAATTAAACGTGAATTGCTCCCTATAGTATCGTCATTGCTCAGACAAACCGTAATTTTTATAGTCTTCAATGTTTGTTTGGTTATTAGTAGAAAATCTTACTCAGACAAACCGTAATTTTTATAGTCTTCAATGTTTGTTTGGTTATTAGTAGAAAATCTTACTCAGACAAACCGTAATTTTATAGTCTTCAATGTTTGTTTGGTTATTAGTAGAAAATCTTACTCAGACAAACCGTAATTTTTATAGTCTTCAATGTTTGTTTGGTTATTAGTAGAAAATCTTACTCAGACAAACCGTAATTTTTATAGTCTTCAATGTTTGTTTGGTTATTAGTAGAAAATCTTACTCAGACAAACCGTAATTTTTATAGTCTTCAATGTTTGTTTGGTTATTAGTAGAAAATCTTACTCAGACAAACCGTAATTTTTATAGTCTTCAATGTTTGTTTGGTTATTAGTAGAAAATCTTACTCTTTTTGTCATATCCTCTTTTTCAGGCTTTGTTAATGGTTGTATTTTGCATCTGAATATATATTACCTGTAACAAATAGAAAGTCAAAGTTTTTATCTACCAAATGGTATATTGCATTTTAAATAGGTAAACATCAATTTCACTTGTGATACAAGTTTGGTTCCCACAGAAATCACAACTGCAAGCTTGGAGGAATTTGTAACAGCTCTTGTTGCATTGTTAGAAAATCAAAAAAACTGAGTTATGAGAAAATGTCTCCTTGCATATTATTAGTCTACACTCTTTGGTGCATTATTTAATGCACTGCTACATTGGTATAAAATATGTAGGCTTAGGTATATCTGACAATCAACAGCAAGAAAAAAACACTGGGTAAGTATTTTATTTCTTGTTTAATTTTTATTTATTATTAAAAACATATCTAAAATTTAAAATAGGGATCTTTTTGGGTTATATTAGATTAGATAAAATAAATAATAATGAAAATGTTTCATAAGGCAGCCAGTTAGGTATCACTTAGTAGTTTGTGGGTAATATAATTTGATAGTGTAGCATAAGCTGCACATTCTCCAAGCGATTTACAACATATAATGGTGCGGATGGTTTAAATGGCAATCAATAAAACAATAAAATTTAATTATTAATAGCTGTTTTCTATCACAAGCTTAAAGCCACTTAAAATAATGTAGTTTTATATTACAATTTGAATTCATTCTAGAAAGTAAAAATTTCAATTTTTTGTGTGTGTGGTTGTTATAACGTCAGTCAAATTGACAGATCCTGTTTTAAATTAAGGTAGAGATAATAAGTGATAAAATGTGAAATTTCAAACATCTCTTTCCAGTTAAACTTTATATGTATTATTTTCCTCTACACAAACTTAATGTGAAGTTGGTAAATTTGAAGTAAATATAAGCTACACTTTTCAGTTTCTAGAGTACCCTCAAATTGTAAAATGGAAGTTATTTGTTTACATTTACTTTTATTGATTATTAAACTGTATCTAACTGATATTCCCACCATAAATTTGTAAATTTGCCTAATGTGGAGTTCATGTTACCCTATTAAATTACATAATGAAAGGGCTACTTGTGAGCATACCCTTATAATAATTTGTTATTATTCTTTAGTTTACTTGATTTGACTTAAAATGTTTCTACTTTTTACATTTGAGTTACTTTTATAATACACATGAAAAAACAAGAAATACAGTATTTAACTGGGTCTTCCTTTATGTTGTTGATTTTTAAGGAAGTTTGATTCCACTTCTTTTTTATAATGGTACTAAAGTTTTAAAGTCAAAAAGAGTACCAAAGAATGTATAACAACAAGAAGCACAAAACAAACAATGTCCTTTAATTATCATAAATTTCCTGGTTTTCTATGGGACAAGAGCAGTTAAAAATTAAATTAAGCTCATCAATGTGCTTCCTGTGAGAATAGTTTGAGCTGAAAGCAAAATAGAAAATTTGTTGTACAGAGAACAAAGTAATATACCTCCTCTGACAGAATAAAACATTGGCTATAAATAACAACATTAAATATGAGAGAGAACTATTGGCAATTTCTGAAAGAAAGGATGTGACAAACAGCGATGACAAGAAGGTGCTGATTTAGTACTTTATGACTCTGTAACACAATTTCTGAAAGAAAGGATGTGACAGACAGCGATGACAAGAAGGTGCTGATTTAGTACTTTATGACTCTGTAACACAATTTCTGAAAGAAAGGATGTGACAGACAGCGATGACAAGAAGGTGCTGATTTAGTACTTTATGACTCTGTAACACAATTTCTGAAAGAAAGGATGTGACAGACAGCGATGACAAGAAGGTGCTGATTTAGTACTTTATGACTCTGTAACACAATTTCTGAAAGAGAGGATGTGACAAACAGCGATGACAAGAAGGTGCTGATTTAGTACTTTATGACTCTGTAACACAATTTCTGAAAGAGAGGATGTGACAGACAGCGATGACAAGAAGGTGCTGATTTAGTACTTTATGACTCTGTAACACAATTTCTGAAAGAAAGGATGTGACAGACAGCGATGACAAGAAGGTGCTGATTTAGTACTTTATGACTCTGTAACACAATTTCTGAAAGAAAGGATGTGACAGACAGCGATGACAAGAAGGTGCTGATTTAGTACTTTATGACTCTGTAACACAATTTCTGAAAGAGAGGATGTGACAGACAGCGATGACAAGAAGGTGCTGATTTAGTACTTTATGACTCTGTAACACAATTTCTGAAAGAGAGGATGTGACAGACAGCGATGACAAGAAGGTGCTGATTTAGTACTTTATGACTCTGTAACACAATTTCTGAAAGAGAGGATGTGACAGACAGCGATGACAAGAAGGTGCTGATTTAGTACTTTATGACTCTGTAACACAATTTCTGAAAGAAAGGATGTGACAGACAGCGATGACAAGAAGGTGCTGATTTAGTACTTTATGACTCTGTAACACAATTTCTGAAAGAGAGGATGTGACAGACAGCGATGACAAGAAGGTGCTGATTTAGTACTTTATGACTCTGTAACACAATTTCTGAAAGAAAGGATGTGACAGACAGCGATGACAAGAAGGTGCTGATTTAGTACTTTATGACTCTGTAACACAATTTCTGAAAGAGAGGATGTGACAGACAGCGATGACAAGAAGGTGCTGATTTAGTACTTTATGACTCTGTAACACAATTTCTGAAAGAGAGGATGTGACAGACAGCGATGACAAGAAGGTGCTGATTTAGTACTTTATGACTCTGTAACACAATTTCTGAAAGAGAGGATGTGACAGACAGCGATGACAAGAAGGTGCTGATTTAGTACTTTATGACTCTGTAACACAATAAGATTGAATGCCATAAAAATTATGCTTTTCCTAAGTGATGGTAACTTATAATGAGTAATTCCCATTACATTTCATACTTTATGGAGGGGTGGTACATAAATCAGAGAAAAGGAAATGTTTAGAGAGCAATTGTCACAACTCTTATAATAGGTAAAATTTAAGGTTTTTTTATGTTGTTTTATAAAATTATGAACTTCATACTTGTATAATGTTAAAATCTGGATTACTGACTACATTTTTATGTGAAGTTTATTTGTATGCCATGAAATGAAATTAGTTTAAATTTTGAATGTAACTCAAGAAAAACTCATGATATACAAGGAAAATGATGTCCATTGACAAAGAGTTAATATATATCTTATCACTTTGCTGTCTTCATTTTACATAATTGGGTGCTAATTGAAAACAATAATTCATGTATTTGTTGGAAACACCACTCAAAAGATCAAAAAGCATGAGTTGCAACATTTTAATAAGCGACTACCCTAGCCAAGGTCAATCAGTACCACCCATACCTATGATGAAACCAACAATGGTGGTTCAGCAAACAATTACAACTGTCTTTTACAATGTAGTCCAGTATTTCCTCTCCTGGTTCATTGTAAACAATCAGATAAATATTTTGAGTTTTTTTTCCTCATGAGTTGGTTATGACTTAAGACAGCAGCATCATTCTCCTCTGACTCATTGCTCTAAGTATGACTCCTAATCAAAGTGTTGTAATTGTGAGTTGATTTAGTGTTTTATGGCACAAAGCAGATAGGCTATCTGCGCCAAACGTCCAGTAAAAAGGTAAAAATAAATTAAATGTAGTAAAATTCATAAAAGGAAATGAAGATAAAACAAAACATCACTGAAAAACAGAAAAAGCATAAAACCAATGTTGACACCTAATCTACAATGTTAAGAGAGAAAGCAGAATAAGAGAAGTTGTAAAGGACTTTCTCTAGCATAATGGTAATGATCATAAACCACCAGGAAGACTAACAGGTAAGTTCAAGAACCATTGTCAGACACCTGAAGTTGGTCTTTCCAGTCCTGGTTCTGGGTTATATGTCATTATAGCCAGTATCAAAAAGTAAAGTAATAAAAGTGTTAAAAGACATGCAGCAAAATTGTAAAAACAACTCGCCAGGATGACTAACGGGTAGTTCAAACAGCAGCATTAGTCTCCTGAAGTTGGCCTTTCCAGTCCTGATGTCGAGTTATTTAATGTTCTGACCATTTTCCAATTTCAAATTGAACTAGAGAGATTGAGACTCTGAAAAGGGAACCACAATTAAAAAGGTGTAATGAATAAATATCAAACACTTAAATGGGATTAAAAAGATTAATGGCCATTAAAAAACTAAAAACTTTATCAAGGTGGACAGTGTCACCGTCACCAATAACACTGTCCAATGTTACAGACAAACCTTGGGACAGAACATGTTTAAAATAGTGCCATCGTTACAACTCTCAACAATGGCAAGAAAGTAAAATGTGGCTTACAGTAACTTGAGTGTTACACAAACTACACACTGGTGCAACAGTTAAAGATAAAAGAAAACGATGAGTTAAAAAACTGTGACCAATGTGTAATCTAGTTAGAACAACATCCTCCTTCCGAACCTTATGGAAGTTAGATGGCTAAAGCCCAACATAGGGTTTTATTTAGAAAAGCTTGTTGTCGCATTGCTCACTTCAAGTGGACTGCCAACTAGCACGGAGCCGAGCCTTGAATACAGGACCATAGTCCATGTACGGAATAGGCACAGTGGTGATAGTGCCAGAGCAGAGAGATTTAGCTGCTGTGTCTGCAAGCTCCTTCCTGTGAATACCAACGTGGCCTGATAACCAGAAAAACTGGATAGAAGTAGATGTTAATGAGAAATGGGCCAGTCGGTTTTGAATATCAGTTAGAACAGGGTGTGAACCAATGTGAAGCAATTCCAAGGCCAGTAGAGAACTAAGCGAGTCAGTATAAATAGTGCAGTTGGAGTACTGCTCAGTTTCAATATGATCCAGGGCAAAGAGATATGGCGTACAGTTCCCCAGTCAACACATAAGCTGTAGAGGGGATTCTGTGAGCAACCACCGAACCGCAACAAACCATGGCAGAGCCCACAGAATTACCTGATTTGGAAATATCCATATAAATTGGAATGGAAAGATTGTTCAAAAGATGTTCAGTAAATAAAAGACGGTGCTTCCAATCAGAAGTATCTGCTTTTCTCAGATGACTTAAAGAAACGTCACATTTGGGGACTGTAATAAGCCATGGTGGGATGGGCTGACCAGCGGATTCTGCAATGTTATCCAAGGACAGACCCAATTCACCCAATTGCACCTGGATGCAAAGGCCAAAAGGAGCAATGGCAGATTGTCTGTTCTGAAAAATTAAGGTCCCCTGAGGAAGGAAAACACATCCCCAGGTGGGATGCTTTGGTAAGGAACGAAGTTTCGAAGAATACAGTAAAGACAGTTGGAAATGGCGAAGATACAGAGAAGATTTGTGAGATTCCACGTATAAGCTCTGAACTGGGGAGATGGGGAAAGTCCCAGTGCAGTGTCGAAATCCTTGATGATGAATAGGGTCCAGTATCTTTAAGGCCGAGGGTCTGTCAGAGCCATAGACCATTGATCCATAGTCTAGTTTCTATCGAATAAGAGCACGATATATCTTTAACATAGAACATCGATCTGCTCCCCAACTGGTGGTAGAGAGGACACGGAGGATGTTCAGTGCTCTTGTGCATTTCACCCGTAGCTGCTTTAAGTGTGGTATAAAGGTCAACTTACAATCAAAGATAAGCCCCAAGAACTTGGTCTCAGGGACCACTGGCAGAGAAACATCACCGAAGCTGAGTTCAGGATCAGGGTGAATACCCCTTTGGCAGCAAAAGTGCATGTAATGGTTTTAGAGAGAGATAGATTAAAGCCGTTAGCCGTGTTTCACTTCAGTACATGTTTGAGGGCAGTTTGTAGTTGCTGCTCAATATATATCATGTTCAACGACTGACACGAGATGTGAAAGTCATCGACATAGAGCCTGTTTGCAACAGTTAGAGGGAGTTGTTCAGCGATGGCATTTATCTTTATACTGAAAAGTGTGACACTAAAAACACAGCTCTGAGGGACCCCAAGTTCCTGTAGAAAAGAACAGGAAAGTGTCAAACCCACACAAACTTGGAATCTCATGTCCATAAAAAATTTTTAATAAACATGGGTAAATGGCCATGTAACCCATATATATGGAGGTATCGCAAAATGCCATACCTCCATGTTGTGTCATAAGCCTTTTAAATGTCAAAGAATATTGATACAAGATGTTGCCATTTGAGAAAGGCTTCTCTGATTGATGTTTCAAGTTGAATTAGGTGGTCTATGGTGGAGTGCTGTTGTCAGAACCCACACTGGGTGAGCGAGAAGAGGTTGTTTGATTCAAGAAACCAAACAATACGAGCACCATCCTCTCTAAGGTCTTACAAAGACAGCTCATCAAAGCAATTGGACAGTAGTTTGAAGGAATCTTGTGATCTTTCCCAGGCTTAGAGAAAGGTAAGATAATAGCCTAGTGCGAGGCATTTGGAAGAACATTATCCTCCCAGATCTGGTTAAAAATAATTAGAAGAATATCAAGAGAAGCAGGAGAGAGACAGCTCAGCATGTCATAGTGTATATCATCAGGTCCAAGAGATGTACTGCCAGACCAATGAAGGGCCATTTTCAATTCCACCAGTGTAAAGGGATGATTATAGTCAAAGAGAAAGACAGTTCAAAAGGAAAGAGGTGAATGTTCTGCCCGAGTCTTGATGGCCAAGAAGATGGAGGAACAAGCAGAAGTGCTAGATACTTGGCAAAAGATTTCACCTGGAGTATCGGCGATGCTCCGGAGATCAGCTATCTCTTGGCCATCAGAGAGTAAGCTCGAGAAAGGGACAGAATTACAGTGCCCACTGACCTTTCGAATCCTGTCCCATATGACTTTGGAACTGGTGGTTGAAGATATGCTAGTTGTGAACTTAATTAGAGATTCCTTCTGAATTTGACTTCTTACCCATCTAGCATGTGCACAGACCCGTTGGAAAGCGATGGGGGTTCGAAAGTGTGGGATATCTATGGAAAGTATCCCAGGCCTGTTTTTAAGCCTTCCATGCCATGTGGCAGGCAGGAATCCACCACGGATGATGACATTGTGGAAAACGTGTCGTGGTTTTATGAATACACTGAGCAGCTGCTTGTACAATACAGTCAGTTACTGCTACCACACAGTCGTCTATTGATGGCTGACTCACGATGGCAGAATCAAGTTCTGCAAGAGCAGTGAAAGTGGACCAATCTGCCTGAACCAGCTTCCACTGGGGCACGCAGGTAGGGTGGCATCGACCACGGCCAGTCTCTCTCAAAAGTATAGGAAAATGATCACTGCCTAGTGGATTATTGTCAAACCTCCATGAAAAATGGGAGAATAATGATGGGGAGCAAATTGAGAGATCAATAGCAGTAAAGTACTGACTAGGTGCGTTAAAATAAGTGGAAGAACCAGTACTGAAAAGAGAAAGATTGTGATCAGAGAGCATATGCTCTACAGAGTGACCTATCCTATCAATAACAGCACTTCCCCAGAGGGGATGATGCCCTTTAATTTCCCCCAGGATTAGAAAGGGAGATGGCAACTGTTGAATGACAGCATCCAGATCTGATTGGTCATATGTCTCTCCAGGTGACAGGTACAGAGAACAAACAGTAATGGTATGACCCAAGGAAACACAGATGGCTACGGCCTCCAAGGGTGTGTTGAGTGACAAAGACATGGTGGGAACATGCTGATCAACCAACAGTGCAACCCCTCCATGTACTCGTCCATCACAGAGCCTGTCATTTCTGTACAGAGAAAACTGACAAATGGTGACTGTATCAGCAGGTTTCAGAAATGTTTCTTGTATGGAAACACATACAGGATGGTAGGAAGCAATCAGTGTTTTGATATCATCCAGATTAGAACATAAACCTCGACAGTTCCATTGTATCAAGGTAGCCATTTTTAATATTGGGTAGGCGAAGTGGTTGGAAAACCCTTCTGTTTACGACCATGTCTTTTTTTCTTACTGTCCTTATTCGAAGGAGGTCTATCAACCTCCATGGATCCTGCCCTGGGTCATTTGGGCAGGTCTTTGTTGTTGGAATGGGATTCCAGTGAATGAGAACATCAACGAATGATTGTTTTACATTGTGGGGTGGGAGAAAAAGATGTACCAGATGAAATTCCTATATTTGAAACTGAAGGATGTGGATCTTGAGGTTTGTTGGAATGTATGGGAGGAACAGAGATGGATGTAGAATCGATTCATCAACCTTTTTAACCATGGAGGTCAAAAGGCTTTTCATTTGTTTTGAAAACGATTCTCTTGGAGGCACAGAGATCTGTCTGCACTCCCACTGTAGTTGTGGAATGAAGTGCAGCAGCATATATTCCGAGATGGAGTTGCGGACAGCAATTTCCGAGCCTCAGGATAACTAATGTTATAAGTCGTTTTGAAATGCTGCACCTCTTTTTCCTCCAACCATTTTGGGCAGGACCGAAAGTAGGAAGGGTGGGAACCATTGCAGTTGACACAATGTGGGTCCGTGTCACACTCATAGGCATCGTGGTCCTTGCCACCACAACGAGCACGTCAGGGAACCATGACAGTACATCTTTGAGTGGCCAAACCTCTGACATTGGAAACATTGGAGAGGGTTTGGAATGTATTGTCGTATCCTGCAATTTAGATAACCTGCCTTGATGGTGGTAGATGCATGTGGTGATGTAAATGTCAAAACAAGGATATTTTTGGACAGTGTAACTCCATCTTTGAGAGTGGAGAGGTGCCTCACTGCAGAAACTCCTTGATTCGAGAGACCAGCGAGAATCTCTGACTCGGGGACGTTCTTCAAATCCCTCTCAACAATAACTCCTTGCGATGAATTCAAGGTAGCATCAGGGGTAACTTCAATAGGTACATCCCCAATTGTCTTTGAATTCAAGAGGAGTTCACTGTGTTGTGATGTGGATGTTTCAACCAATATGACTCCAGATCGAAGCTTCTTTACTGACTCTGGAGAGCCAGCAAGTCCCTCTAGTCACTTCTGAATAAAACAGGGGACATTTGCCCTAAAGGTTTTTCTGAAAGAGAATGTAATATAAGAAAATGGGGTACAGGTGTTACAGATCTTGAAGATTGCTGCTCAGAGTATTTAAGACGTGGTCATTTACCTATTGGCTGTTTTTTCACTATTTTATTTAAAATTTTTGAACAAGGATCCATAGGGAAAAAGGAAAATTTCAGTACCCACTGACCCCACCCACCATAGAGCCCTATGAGGGAACGCACTACAATGTTATACAAGGATATTGCAGCAACGCCAGGGTTTCATGAGCACTATACCCAAACACCAGCATCAGACATAATGTCCACAACACCCGTTGAGAACTTCCAACAATGGTATTTGGTTGACCCTAGCCCAAGTGGACCAGCCAATTGACCCAAGGGGGGCCATCCAAAGGCTGCTCATCTACAGGAATTCAAGGCCAAAGTGATGTGTTAGGGTTAGACCCCTGAACCACTAGGATCCTCTCCTCCCCTTCACGGGTCACCACGCACGACAAACACATGGGTGGATGTTTAGATCCCAGAGGAGGTAACCTGAAAGAACAGAATCTTCCCTGGGAGGTCCCCTCACCACGTACAGGAATCCACACCGAGGGGTGTTGTAAGAGAATTTCATCTGTCATCTAAAACAAACAGCTTTTTGACATGCTTCTTACATATTTATGCAGCTTCTATAACTCAACATCAGTGAACAAATCTGTCAGAGTTTATGGTAAGTCAAGTCCTGATACTGTCCCAGATGGTCTTTTCTAGTTTTTGTTAGTATTCCTGTTGATGCTGTTGAATGCATTTTCGTGGGGGGAGGACCATACATCATTTTCAAAGGAAGTAGTATTTTCTGCCCAAACAAGCATGTTTGGCAAACAATCAGTGTCCTGCATATGGAGTTCTGGTCTCACTCGGAAGGCTTGATGAACCATAAAGCACATCAATTTTTTTTCTGCTCCTGCATCAGAAAGGATCTTGGTCTTGCACCCTTTTATCCTCATGGTTATATATGAAAGTCCAATAACCCTGAAAACTAAGTTGACCACTAATTTCTTTATTGCAAGGAGTCACCTGTGTTCCTCCAAGCTTATGGCCAGACTAAACATAGAATCTGTGTGTTTCCATGACCATTTGCAACTCACTGCTAATTATCCTAGCCTTGCTGAGCCACAGATCTTGCCTACTTTGTTGGTGGATGGTATTAGATGTCTGGCACCTGCTATGCTGTTGGAGGAAATGAGAGCTCTGTTCTTTGCTACTCAGCATAGTTTAAGCAGATGGAACACACTGACTACATAAGCAGCTAAATCTTCAGTTTCAGTCCTCTTCTAAACCTTAAACTTAACCCAATTCTCCACAGGGCCAAACCACTGGTACAATCAGCCACAGATATTCTTCCAGTCTTCTTACTTCTCTTCATTTAGGTGTTCAATACCATTCAGAACTGAAATATTCTAGCTAGAAATCAGGCACTGAACTGCCCTCTGGAGTGCAGACATTACAAAAATGGTCTCAGGCTTCTTTTACCATTCCTTTGATCAGAAGTGAAAATGCTCTGTCTTATTCACAAAGAACTGTATGGTGATGCCCAAACCCTTTCCCTCACGAGTTCTTAGCCAGTGCCCAATAATGACACTGCCAGTATCACAGGTGCAGTGTTGTATGCATACTTACGGATCCTGACACTAAGAAGAGTATAGCAGTCCCTCTTAGGTCTCTCTTATAAACCTTGTACATAATTATTTTAGTATCAAATTATACAATAAAAAGCAATAACTGTCCAAAAGTCTACATCACAGTAACCTGAAGAAATTTGAAAGAAAGATTCACTGAATGTAATACAAGACATTCCATGTTTACCATCATTGCAACTCAAAACTCCACTGTATATCTAGACAAAACACTGTAATTTTAAACAAAGAACTGGAAGCTATACATCTTTACTGAATAAAACAGCCCAACTCTGAATCAAAATTTTACCTAGAAACTTGGATTCTTTGATCGTGACACAACCTTCTATCTCAGTAATTTCCCTACACATTTGCACATGAATGAACTTCATTCTTAGACAACACAAGAAGTGCACTATAAGAGAGGAAAATGGATGAGTAAGTGTGGAAGGTTAGTGTTTACCAGTAATACATTTTTAAAGAAAATGTTAACTTCCAAGGCAATACCTCACTTCCCTAACAGAACAGTAAGAATCTCACAATCAAGTGGCAAAGAGGACAGTGTAAAGATTAAACCCAGATGACCTCCTTTCAGAAATAATCCAAAGGTAAATCCCATAGTACATGATACATGGTGGCAAGGTTTGCACACCCACGAGAGACTTTATTTTATCTCAACCAAGATATAATCTTCACCTGGAAAAAAAGTTAAAAGTGTCAAAGTGATAGGTGGAATTTTAGCATGTCCAGCTAAGAACTACAACAGAAGTGAACAGTGAGCCAAAAAGTGTAATATGGTTAGGGTGCAATTGTACCATATGATGTCTGACCTCAACTCGACTGGATAGACTAAGATGGGGTAAAGAACCCATCTTGCTACAAGAGAGCACACTGACTGTTTGAGAGGTGACCTACACTAAACTATACTATAAACAGTGCTGCTACTGTTGTACTTCTCACCATATGGTGCTATATAAATTCAGTGAGGAACACTCTAGGATTCACCACCACAGCAGCTAGGAAATGTCAAGTGGCAAGTGTCTCCCATTCTCTGCTCAAAGAAGTAAGGAAGAATTTGAGCTGGGAAGATGAAGAGAAGTGTCCAGATCCACATCAGATGCCTGCTGCAAATATCATTCACTGTAGATAGTGTAATAGATTACTACAAAATCCTATTTTCAAAATCCAGCAAAAGTGAGCTAAAAAGGTGGGAAATCACTTCTCTGGTGTTAATATCCTAATCTATCTACTCAAGTTGGCAATAGACTAAATGGGAATAAACCTAAAAATATACAATATCAGGTTGTCAAATATAAAGTTTTGATACAAAAAATCAGTTTGGCATAATTTCATTAGTGCATTTTTAGTTACACTGTTTACAGTATGATGCAATAGTCTCAAATGATTAGCATGTTGATATTTTTTACATATGTGCATACATACACTACAAATACATTACATAAAAATCTTTCCTTGTTCTCAAAAAGATTTTCATTTGCAATGAAGTGGCATATCAAATTTACAGTAAAAATAAAATATTTAATTTGCCATTTTGGCACATGACTACAGTTGAGTACACTAAACAGGAACTGATTAAATGGGAATAACATATTTAAATATTCATCCTTTGTGTCATCAGAATGTTCACAATATTCTTCAAACAGTTTCAGTTAAATACTTTTTTTTCAAGTTTTTACTCAAACAGAGAACAAAGACTGTGAAGAAATTATCTGGGTTGCCATTATAATTTTTTTAGCCAACAAAATCTGCATGAAACCCTTCTTTACACAGTATGTATAGGGTTCATTAAGTTTGTTTATCTGTCTGCATAAACTGTAAAGTTGGTCATCTTTGTTAGTATTCCAAACAGGATTTGACAGCTGGGTCATTCCATGTCAACTCACCTATGGCTTCCCAGTTCATGTCAGATTTCCTTGAAATAATTCAAGCAATAACTTCATCCTGATTTATTTAGCCATGCAGTACAACTTTAGGATTTTACATGGCTGAATAAATCAAAATGAAGTTTTTGCTTGAATATTTTCGAAAACATCTATGACATGAACTGAAAAAAGTTCTTGTTTCTGGTTAAGTTGGCATGAATGACCAAGCTTCTTGGCCTTGACCTACTATATTGTTAGTATATCCTCCAGAAGTGGGAATATGTGGCTGAGTTGTGATTCTTAAAAAATATTTTAATGTTTATGCCAAATCTGGAAAAGCTATTTTCTAACTACTGGTTTTTTTACAAAGTACAGATGCAATTTGTCTTTATCTGAAATAGCCTTTTCTGTCCAAAAAATAAATTTTGATGATAAAACTTGAGTGTTTTTAATGTGATTCTTTGATAATAAAATGTTTCCAAGACATTTTGCAAGTTTAGATAAAATGTTAACAAATCTTACGTGCAAACCATGCCATAGCAGATTTGCCAATCTTGTTTTCTGTATGATAGGCCTACCACAACTACAAAGCAATATTTTGAGAAATAATTGTTTTGATTTTGTCCAACAAATGATGAAAATAATACTCAAATGCTATCTAAATAAAAACTGAACCAATAAAGATCACAAAAACCTAACAACTGTACTCCAAAGACATACTACATTTCCACAACTTCAGCTTAAAAAGTAAGATTTTCAAAGTTATTTCAGAGAAATCAATAACTTTACCTCAGGACTATTTTATTCTCTTTGATTAGATGAATATCAGAAACCATCAAAGATGGCCTGAAGCATGTGTAACTAAAGTTATTAACTGTCAGAATCTGATTCCACACAAATTAAATGTCTTTGTTACCATAGAACTTTGAACTTTCAACAAACTGTACTATGAGCTAAAAGCTTGCTAGCATCATATTAAGGTATAGATAATACTTCCTTCTTTATTATAATATAAAAGATTTGATTCAGTTGAAAATAATACTTTAATCCAAAATATATAATTTTAAATTGTTGTATTTGACTAAAATGGAAGACAATGTTACAGGTTGAAGTAATATTGTGGCAAACATGCATTTTCATTACATTTTATCCAACAATAAAATAACAAAATACAGCCTGCCCTTCTTCCTAGAAGTTATTATCCATAAAATAAGAAAAACAGTTAGGTAAAATGCAACACTGTTAACTTATATCAATGTGAAAAATAACAATGTTAAAACATAAATTTGCTATTCAAAGTGTCTGTAACATATGCAAATAGATGAGTATCTACAATGAAGTAAGAGCCTAAAGGTTATTTAGCTTGTTTGTAGTTAAGCACAAAGCTACACAAAGGGCAGTCTGTGCACTGCCTACCAAAGGTATCAAAACCCAGTTTCTAGCATTGTAAGTCTACAAACATATACCACTGTGTTTAAAGGTTTTTAGACTACTAAATACAGAAACAATTTTTCATCTCGTGATGAATACAGATAAAAACAATATGTACCATAATTTTCAGCTGTTTTGGCAATGAAAATATGTAAGAACTGGCAAAAAAAAAGGGACTTCTACAAGATAAAATGAAAAACAATCTTTATAAGCACAGAACCAAAAAGAAAACACAGCAAATATACTTCTGTATGCACATATTATGGTCACTTCAACTGAAGTATTCTCAGTTCCAAAGTTTTCATTTTATCGGAATACTTTAAAGTTTGTATTCACTTGTCAAGCTCCAAATACAAATGAACAAATTATTATGTCTGAGTGAAACAGGCAAACCCACTTTCTTTGTTCAGCCACAGGTGTCACCTCATGACCTTTGTTGCAGTACTGATTGTCTATTATATTTAGACAAGGTCAACTCAGCAAGAAAAGGTCAATTATTTCAACCCAGATACTGTATATCACTGTAATATCCTTTCTGGTAGAATATATATCATCTATTATAGTCTATAGAATAACAACAATAAAAATAGAGCTAAAAGTAAGTGTATATACACTAAATAAACAATTTTAAAAATTCCTTCATAACTGAACCAGCTAGAAAACATATGATAACAATACAAATCATAATCCAACATGATTTAACATGTTAGATTTAAGATTAATTATTCAAGCTTGACAATAAAACAAACAAACTGGCCTATGTGCCATGTTTGTCAGTTATTTTGACTTTCAAGCCCATTTTGTGCCAGACTAAATACACAAGCCACTTGCAAGTTACAGGGAAAATATTGCTCTTCAGATATCCACTGATAAATAACTATCCCAACAGAATTTATTCCTTCATTTAAATACAGAGCAAATAAATTAGTATGTGAACTTAAAAGGATTGACAAACAAACAGCAAAATTGATTTCAACATCATCTCAAAGACAGTTGAATTCTAAAATGTTTAATTAAGATGTAAAAATTCAAAGTTTAAGTGTTAGAGTAGAGAAATAAATGGATATTTTTTAACTTACGTTTATGATAATATAATAATATACCCATACAGTAATACTAATAGTACTATCATTTAGTAGCAGAGATACAGTACTAATATTGCTAATTATACTTAAACTTTTGAGCACAGTATTGAAAACTCACAAGCGAAAGGACAGTAAATAAGGTTGAAAAAATGGTTTTATCTCATGTCATGGCGAGGAGACCTAAACTTTTAATCTTTATTGACATATTGCAAACCCTATCAAGTTATGTTCTTATTTGGTAAAAAATATTAAGATTGAATAATAAATATCATGATAACGTTTAGTTAAAAAAAAACTCAGTAAATATTAAGTAATTTATTATTCATATGCGTTACAGTTCTAGACACATTATGAATCTCTCTAGCACACCTTCACTTACACAAATTTTGGCAATAAGTCGCATTATTTTATATTGTGGTTGTACTTCGATTTTAAATATATTTTTCTTGCCATATTTTATATTCAATTTGAAACAATACTGCTGTTTTTAAGCTACCTATAAAGATAAAAATTTTAACATGAAGAGTTGGTGCCTTTACTATAACCGATTAAACATTTATATAATAATAATGAAACAAGAATATAATTTACACAAGAATCTCACATGAATACTCACAACTTAATCATCACCTATATATGCTTAATATTATGCCTATTCGGATCATCCTTTGGCAATGATGCGCATGCGTTTTACGTAGGAGACAATAGTCTATATTAGTGGAAAAAAAATAGTCTATATTCTTCCTTATACAAAACTTTTAGCAGATCTTATTCGCAAAATACCTATTAAACTATATATTTTAGGTAGTGTTAATGCTGTATTTTTCCTTAAATGTAGTTATATAGTGTCGTTTATTTAATTGAATACTTATTATTTTCTTTGTATACTTGTGTTAGTTCATAAACACTATTAGATCCGTATTTAATTCAGTTTTAACTGGCACCATCTAAGTTATTAATATAATACGGGGATTTCGTTATATTTTATGATGGCCCGGCATGACCAGGTGGGTTAAGGCGCTCGACTCGTAATCTGATGGTTGCGAGTTCGAATCCTCGTCGCACCAAACATGCTCGCCCTTTCAGCCGTGGTGGCGTTATAATGTTACGGTCGGTCAATCCCACTATTCGTTGGCAAAAGAGCAGCCCAAGAGTTAGCGGTGGGTGGTGATGACTAGCTACAGTCCCTCTAGTCTTGCACTGATAAATAAGGTACGGCTAGAGCAGATATCTCTCGAGTAGCTTTGCGCGAAATTAAAAAATAATAATCAAATTTTATGGCAATAATAACAAAATAATGTACTTACTATTGGATTTTGCAGTTCAAAAAGAGTAAATTTGTGCTACAATATCAATTATCTATACAATTATAATTATAATGACTGTTGTTTTTTCGTGTAACAACTTCGCAGGGTCTGGATGAATCTTCACCAAAATTGGTATGGAGGCTCATCAGAGACATGAGGGGGATACATATAAAGTTTTGCACTTTTTACAACTATTTCACTCCCGTAGACAGACTTTCACCAAATTTAGTATCAAGATTCATGGAGCCCATGAAAAGACACATACATATTTTAAGTTTTGTGGTTTCTTATAGTCGTTTCTTATCTTTATTTTGCCTACTGTTGATGGATCTTCACCAAAGTTTGCATGAAGAGTTTTCTGTTCATACATAGATACATAAAACTTGCAGTTTCACATTCTGTTTATTTTGCAGATTTTTATGGACAATTTTTGCAATTCCATATAAAGGAAACAACCTTTCATACCCTCAGATAGCCTTTTATTAATCACGAATTTACATAACTTCCGTCCAGGAATGTGTGTTTTCTTATTGCAAAGCTACATCGGGCTATCTGCTGAGCTCACCGATGGGAATCGAACCCTTGATTTTAGCGTTGTAAATCCATAGACACACCGCTGTACTAGGGGATGGGTACTCTATCTAGTTTATTTAATAAGTAACAAAAACAATTTATAATCGTACCTCTAAACTGCCCTTTGAACTCGCACCACACGAACATCTACAATCGAAATAAAAAAGTTTGTTTTTTTGTTGTTAGTAGGATTGACCGTTACTTATAACGCCCCCACGGCTGAAAGAGCAAGCATGTTTGGCGCGACGGGGACGCGAAGCCGCGACCCTCAGATTACGAAGCGCACGCCTTAACGCGCTAGGCCATGCCGGGCCATAATAAAAAAAAAAAAAAGTGAAAAGCAATATTCAAAATAACTTGAAAGTGTAGGAATGGATGCACCAAAAAGTGAGGAAACAACGGAGGATTGAGTGTGTTATAATGAAACTTCTTCTGTACAACTCCACAAGAGTTGAATCCAACTTCTGTTCCGTACCTACGTAGACATATCACATACTACTCATATAGTGAACTTACATTTGAGGTTTAACCTACGTAGACATATCACATACTGCTCATATAGTGAACTTACATTTGAGGTTTAACCTACGTAGACATATCACATACTGCTCATATAGTGAACTTACATTTGAGGTTCAACCTACGTAGACATATCACATACTGCTCATATAGTGAACTTACATTTGAGGTTCAACCTACGTAGACATATCACATACTGCTCATATAGTGAACTTACATTTGAGGTTTGACCTACGTAGACATATCACATACTGCTCATATAGTGAACTTACTTTTGAGGTTTAACCTCAAATATCACATATCACATACTGCTCATGAGCCAATTTCCAGATCTTGTCACACAGTAAGGTATACTGAGAAGTTTAAATCCCTTTACTGTTTTATTTGATAACACCTACTCAGTATACAAGAGAGTGAGTTTAAATCCCTTTACTGTTTTATTTGATAACACCTACTTAGTATACAAGATAGTGAGTTTAAATCCCTTTACTGTTTTATTTGATAACACCTACTTAGTATACAAGAGAGTGAGTGGATCTATGTAATTTAAAATGGCACTATGCTATGAAATCTCGTTCCCCATCCAAAATTTCACAGTTAACCCCTTGTTAATGCCATTTTGTCTTCTTTATTTGTTTGTTTTTTGAATTTTGCGCAAAGCTAGAGGGATGGCAGCTAGTCATCACTACCCACTGCTAACTCTTGAGCTACTCTTTTACAAACTAATAGTAGGATTGAACGTCATATTATAACACCCCCGCGGCTGAAAGAGCGATCATGTTTGGTGCAACGGGGATTCGAACCCGCGACCCTCAGATTACGAGTCGAACGTCTTAACCCACCTGGCCATACCGGACCCTTTTGTCTTATCATGAGGGCAAAATTGCATTTGGGAATTGAAAAACAAAAGTGTAAGGAACTTATCTTCTTGTTTTTCAGATTTTATTTATTAAATAGTGGCATAACATTCAATTATTTGTACTCAATTATATTATATAATGAAGTTTGAAGAGAAATTTAATTTTAAAAAATCTTACATATCTGTGACGCAAAAATAAGCGACCTCTAAAAAAGTTTCCCTTGTACCTAAATGCTAGTTGTGCCATCTGTGGTAGGTATCTTATTTATTTGTTTGTTTTGGAATTTTGCGCAAAGCTGCTCGAGGGCTATCTGCGTTACCCGCCCTTAATTTAGCAGTGTAAGACTAGAGGGAAGGCAGCTAGTCATCACTACCCACCGCCAACTGTTGGGGTACTCGTTTACGAACGATTAGTGGGATTGATCGTCACATTATAACGCTCTCACGGCTGAAAGGGCGAGCATGTTTGGGGCGACGGGGATTCGAACCCGCGACCCTTAGATTACGAGTTGAATACCTTAACCCACCTGGCCATGCCGGGCCTGATTGATATTTAAGCCCTTTTCTTGTCTTTTTTCTTTGTACGATGCAATGAAGTCTTGGCGTGTTAAATGTCAGTTGTAAAACCTTTAGCCACTTTTAATCAAGTGTGCTAATCTCAGTACCATGTTATTCCAATCGCAATATTTAACAGTTAAGAAATTATGGTATGATAAGCAAAGCACATGACAAAATTTGTTCGCTGTATTTTACAACCTGTTTGGTGCTTATTATGGTAACTGGCATTTTATGTAGAGATTGTATTGAGTACTTGTTAATGGTATTTTTTATGATCCTAATAAAAATTACTTCTGGAAAAACTGCAGGGGATGTATGTGATTTGATCATTTTTCTATATCGTATAACTATATCGTATTTCAATAAATTATACTATATTGAAAACCGACTCAAAATATATATATTTTAGGAAAGAAATTGATCCACAAATGTTCGTGATAAGATCTATCAAGTAGCGAGATCATGGTCTCTATGGTAACTAGGCTTTAAGCTTTTAATTGAAACAGCATGTGATTTTTATATTCTGATAATTACTTATCATTTTTTCTCCCTCTGAAATGATTTAGCATTTGGACAAAGTGAACATGTCAGTGGGCGTGATGCTTCCTTCACTGCATCTGGATTTATACTGTTTTTTTTTCACAGAAGCATCCCTTTAAGAAATTTTGGGTTTTTTATCTGCAGATGAAAGTACTTTATATATAAATGTTCTTGAACTTCTAGCCATACATCAGGCATTGCATCACTTCTTCCTTTTTGCCTGACGTTGTCTGGTAATGGTTTATTGAGATAATTCTATGGTGGTAACACATATCAAACACAAAGGAACACCCAATCCAGAGATCTCTTTTTTTTGGATATTTGATATCTTACACTGATCACAGGCACATCACATCCATCTTATTGCGTGTCACGTGCCAAGTGCTTTAAATCTGATTGTGGATCGTCTTTTGTGCCCAACCAGATATGTCCTACAAGAGATAACATTCAATCTCCTCACTTTAAGGGATCTTTTACATTGTTGGGGACTTCTTTCCATGTAGATACATTCAATTGGGCTTCTACAACAATTTACCTCTCTTTTAGTCACTGGTATCTTATCCAAGGTTTAGCAGTCGATACCTTCAATCAGAATTGGTCTCACAAGTATCTTTATGTGTACTCACCAATCCAATTATTTTATAGGACAATTTCTATCATTCACTCTACTCCTTGTTTTGTTCTCGCAATAGATCATAATTGGCCAGCTCAGTCTTTGTTTTCACTGTTACACCAACTGTTCCTCTTTCTTCCTCTCTATGTTACACTTTCTCCCTACGTTTTCATCAACCTTGGTCACATGTCGTAATCTAAACCTTAACATTTTGCATCTTCATGCCTGGCTTTTATCTGCTGGTCCTTGGCGAGAAGATCCAGTTTTGCAAGTCAAGTCGCTTTTTCCATCCATCCATCTGTCATGGAGATGTACCAATACAAATTGAAGGCATTCTGTCATTAGTCTATAACTAAGGACTTCGAACTGAATATTCTACCCTGGCTCGTGTGGCATAATTTCTCACCTGGCTCATTAACTGCGAGTCTTTGGTCTCCTTGCTTTTGGGATAAGGGGTGGCTTTAACCAACATCTTTTGTTTTTCCCAATACTATAGCGTTTTTACTTTCCTTGTACTAACCAGCATCATGCACTCCTTCTGGATACGTTGCCCTTTTAGATTGGGATGTTAATGCGGTTTTCCATTCTTTTACTTTATCATCAGTTGAACCATTTTCATCGTGTTGCATGTATCATTTTCCCTTAAAACATATTCCTTCTTCTCTTAGTCCGTGGAAATCAATGGTCAGATTTGTTTGCCATTAAAATTTCATGTAAACCCTTTATCACTCTAGCTGTCTTCTCTTTTATCTGTATAGTTCCTTTCTCCCTAAGGCCTTAGATTGTTGGGAGGGAGAATTTTCCTTTTCTCCACTTTTTCAATTTTTCATCTTTACAATCAATCAAATTCGGATAAGTCTCTGTGACTGGCCACGGCTCTTGATTGTTATATTGCCAGTAATGTTTCCTTCCAGGGTACATGTTCTCAATTCTTTATCCACTGGCAATCCTCCCTCCCTCCATTTACAATCTTTCACCTTCTACACCTACCAATTAGGTTCATCTTTTGGTTCGATTGGCCTATTCTCTACCTATTACCTTTTGGAATTTGTTCCAGGTGTTCTCCCATCAGATCCATCACCTAATTTTTTCTTGCTTCTCGTCTTCATTGCGCAGTAGAGAATATTGAGAAATACAATATGTGAACCACGCTCAGTATGTTCATCTTTCACCATCTCCATCATATCGCGGTTTTCCTTTCATTGGAGTTTCATTTACCACTTGTGGCCATTATTCAAACTTTGGTGCAGCTCGCTCTATCTGGAAAGTTTTATTCTAACTTTATTTTCTATTCAGGGGCTTTCTCTAGGTCTTTATCCAAATGATCCTGCTTTGTGGCGAGTTGTGCTTTAGCAGGAATTATTTAACCTAAAATCCATAATGTCTATTCATGTTGACTCATGTTTTATTTTCCATTGCTTCACATGCTTACTGTTCAAATAGTGTTTTCCACAAGACTACTTGAGGGTTCATAATCTCATGATATTTTGCCTCATAAACATGTCCATCCCAGACTCCATCACTCATGAACTGCATGAGTAAGCAGAAGGAGATTGCTGATCATCCCTGCCATGCCTGGAATGAATAACTCAGCATGGAGTACTTTTCAAGATAAGGTTTCATGGACACCCATTGTCCCGTTTCAGGTGATGGCATTCCATCAAACTCTACACTGCATTGTGTCCCTCCTTTCTTCGAGTGGAGTATAGAAGTCCTTAGCAATTTCCAGTTTCAAGCTGCTAAAGTGGTTGGCAATGAAGACACCCTACTGAATGAGTCACACACAACAACCATTTAGTAACATATTAAAATGGTGGTTTTCTTTAGGTTTGGAAGACGTGATTTACTCTTATTTGCGATAACCAATCACTAGAGAGTGAGACGTCAAGAGTGCAGCTCACCCTTCCAATTGGGAGCCTTCATCCTACCCTCGTGCAGAAGTCAGTACCCCATGGGCAGGTTTTGGATATCGAGTGAATCAATCAACGAAAGCTGATACCTAAATTTATGGTTGTGTATCTTTCTCCCTTGATTTCTCTATCTGTATTAAGGGTAACAGCAGCGATATGTTGGATTATTCTGGCTGTCCATTGTCCTCTCTTATTACAGGGATGTTATTGCTATTTGGATGGTTCCAGACTGTTTGATGGTTGGAGGAATTGACTGCATGTAAGACATCCTTTTGATGCTGAATTTCAAGTTCTGATATCGATAGTACAGAGCTAAGTCACATGTCATACCCAAGAATCAGAGAGGTTCCCAATTTCCTTGTTCTTGGGTTTGAGGCGGAAATGATATGATCCTCATCGTATCCTCACATTGATGTCAATACCCTCTGGCAGGTTTAGGATATGGTTAACTTGCTGAGTATGGTCTGTAACCCATAGCTATAGAGTGGCTAGTGTGTGAATTAAAGTGTATTTCTATAGTGAGGTTTACTTTTCAGGCACATACTCTCCTACTCAGATGTGCTCCTTTTATTTTTGACCCTTCTGTTGTCCCTCTTGCTCCAGTTCCTCCTCCTTATCAATGTAGTATTCTAGCTAATATTGTGAGAGAAGGGAAGTACCATATTGTAAGTTGTAATTTTCCTAGAGTGAAAATGTATTTCCTGTAGGTACTTAACTATTTTCACACATCTCAACCTTTTTTCACACTTTAATCCAGTGCTTACATTCTCTATCAAACTAAGTAATTGTTTAGTAGAAGAAGTCACATGCTTCATGTGAGTATGTCATGGTCTCATTGGTGAGGCGGTGACACGTGATAATTAGCAAGTACAATATGTTGGAATCTTGCAATTCCAGTAGGGGGGAGTCGAAGATTCATTGCATCCATAAAAAAGTTCGCATATAGAGGACAGCACTGAACGAGAATAGATAATCTTGTGAGAGGTAGAGGAATTTAACATGAATAAATTTTTAGAATAGGAAAAGTGTAACTTCTTTTGCAGTGCATTTAAATTAAAAATTAATTTAATTCAGAAGTTTTAAGTTCAGTAATTTATTGTAAATTTAGGCTCAGTTCATAATAAAAATATGATTCAGTATTGTGAATGATAATCTTGTGTGAGATATATTTACCAGTTGTTCCACATATAAATTTTCTTTTCTTTCTTTCTCCTTACTCTCCATATTTTAATAAATAAACAACTTGACTGATATTTTGCAAGTGGTTTAAAACTCAATGTACAAGTGACAAGTCATATGTTGGTTGTCAAACAGACTAAAATACCGTAATCTCAGTAATAGAAGTGTTTGTTTGTTTGTTTTGAATTTCGCACAAAGCTACTCGAGGGCTATCTGCGCTAGCCGTCCCTAATTTAGCAGTGTAAGACTAGAGAGAAGGCAACTAGTCTTAACCACCTACCGCCAACTCTTGGGCTACTCTTTTACCAACGAATAGTGGAAATGACGGTCACATTATAACGTTCCCCCGGCTGAAAGGGTGAGCATGTTTGGTACGACCGGAATTAGAACCAGCGACTCTCGGGTTACAAGTCCAGTGCCTTAACCATCTGGTCATGCCGGGCCTGATAGGTTAAGACCTCTGAAATAGTTTCTATATAAAAAAGGAAGGGTTATAGGGGATATATTGAAGTGTTTAAGATTGATCAGGTGAAACTTGTTTTCAGACATATTCCAGACAGTTAAATTTGTCAAAAACAGAAGATTCGCTCATAAACTAAGGATCGTAACTACGAATCCTATAATACTTTGTCTTCCTAGTTTATATAAAATTACAACATTGGATATATCTGGTGTTTGTTTTGTTTGTTAAAAAAGAAAATATGAGCCGGTACTAAAATGTATATAAGAAATTAAGAGATGAAATACATTTTTATACAAAATTACAAATTTTTATCATGTTCTCATCTGACGCAAAATCCCTACTTTGTTCCTTGTTTTTGGTGTTCACTGATGGGTGACATTTTCGGTTTGTTTGTTTTTGAATTTCGCACAAAGCTACTCGAGGGCTATGTGTGCTAGCCGTCCATAATTTAGCAGCGTAAGACTAGAGGGAAGGCAGCTAGTCATCACCACCCACCGCCGACTCTTGGGCTACTCTTTTACCAACGAATAGTGGGATTGACCATCACATTATAGCGCCCCCACGGCTGAAATGGCGAGCATTTCTAGCGCGATGGGGATGCGAACCCGCGACCCTCAGATTACGAGTCGCACGCCTTAACACGCTTGGCCATGCCGGACCAAATAATATTGATCCGGACGTGACTCGAAAATAGCAAGCATGTTTGGTGCGACGGGGATTCGAACCCACGACCCTCAGTTTACGAGTCGAGTCCCTTAACTTCCTGGCCATACTGGACATTTTCGGAGCAACCATAACATTAATATTTTGGGATCATTGTATTGAAGGGGCAGGCCAACAACTTTAAAAAACAAAAGTGTCAAAACAACTTTTATGATCAACGAAGATATGGTTAGGCCGATAATCAAATTATCTGCAAAAACTTTCGTTTACATTCACTGGAAGAAATCGAAATAATACTCAGAGTGTGTTTCAAATGGTGAAGTTTTTCTGGAACTTTGTTTTTCTGTGGGAGACTAACGAGATTCACGAATTTTATTTCTTTCAGTTACGTGAAGTCTTACTGATAACGTTCTAACCTCCATTTCGTAGAATGTTAAATTAGCATCAACGTTTTCATGCACAATTTGTTATAACGTTATCTTCACTATCAAGCAATTTACTTTCGATTAATTTTTGAACATTCTGTAAAAACTTATGGATTAATCGGAGGATGTTTATTTCAACATTTGTTGTGAGGTAAAACTCGCGGGAAGTGAAGATTTTCTGCGATATTATTATAATATGAGCCTGAAATCATTCATCTTTCTTCAAAATTTTGTACGAAAGCTTTTATTTTTCGATCCGCCTTGTACAAGTCAATATGAGACTTCTATAAGTCCAAATTCCGTTCAGATAATTCTTGAAGAACATCACATATTAATCTCAGATCCAAAGGAAATTCTGTGCTTGTAATGTTTTTGTCAACCCTCATATGCACATTGCTCCTTCTATTGTCTCTTACAGAATTACGCTTTGCTCCTTCGATATGTTGCTCTAATGCTTTATAGTTTCTCAAAAAGCTGAAACTAAGTGACACCTATTGAAAGGGCCTGGCATGGCCAGGTGGTTAAGGCACTCGACTCGTAATTTGGTCATGGGTTCGAATCTCCTTCACACCAAACATCCTCGCCCTTTCAGCCGTGGGGGCGTTATAATGTGATGGTCAATCCCACTATTCGTTGGTAAAAGAGTTTCCCAAGAGTTGGCGATGGTTACCTCTTGTCTTACACTGCTAAATTAGGGATGGCTAGCGCAGATAGCCCTTGAGTAGCTTTGCGCGAAATTTAAAACCAAACCAAACCCATTTGAGAGCTTAAAATTCAGTCTATTTTCAAAAGATGAATCGGCAACAAGTGTGTGTACACTTTCAGTTCTCTGATTTGTTTAGGCGACGCGAGATATAAGACATAAAGTTTATCAATAAACAATGTAAATGTTATTCCTTGAGACTGACTTAGAGAGTCACTGTCTAACATTTCTAATCTGTGATTAACTCAGTGCCATACAATTAAAGAAGGAAATTTGTCTTTCATCAGTTTCTTTAATTCCACTTCTACCTCCCAGCAACACGGCTACACCATCACATGCCACTCAACGTAAATATATTTTCAGGTAGTCTCCATTAATTCTGTTGAATGAAGGCAAAGCGAGGAAAGAATTAAAATTTTCTTTTTCCAGTAACACTTTTAAGTTATTTCAAGTCCAAAAATACATTTACTGGCTTGTTCATTCCATTATATGGATACATATTCGAGCATTCAATATTAAAGTAGATTTTTTTACTCAAAAAAGTCGACTCGTCGATTATCAAGAAAATTCTACTCTTCGATTTGGTAACTATATTAATTTGTTGTTTTTTTAGTTCTTTACTAATGTGATTCACAATGCTAATAGATGCGTTTCTGAGTGAAGGATACGGTCCATGTTGGTTCCATTTAATTTTTGTAAGTCTATTTCAGATTCAAAATTATAAAATGAATTGTTTCGTTTTCCTACCTGTGTGAAAACGTTTTGCGTTAACCACTTTTTGGCAAAATAATGCTTTCAAACACAGATTTTCAATGGTCTCTTTCTCAGCTTCAGCCAATAATATTTCTGCAGCTTTATATTTCGCTCTTTCCTTGTGTTCGATTTTTTTGCTGCGAGAACACAAGCTTTTGATGTCGACTTTCACCAAAATAAATTATTTCATTGCTAACCCATTCTTTGGAAACTTTCAAAGTTTTATTCCTGTCTTCGCTTCCGCTCCAAAAGTTTCAGTTTAAAGCAAGATGAATAGTCAAGTGTCTTATTTCCAATATATACTTCCTGCAAAAATATTTTTTATATTTCTGGCAATCCAGCAGCTGGACCATTCATCGTATGCTAGCTTATGATCATTGGATGTACTAGGAAAAGAAATTATCACTAGTGCCATTAATTTTCGTTCTAGGATCACTTCTTCACTTGTTCTAGCTTTCTTATTCACAGAAGGTGAAAAGAAGCTTATAATCCATTTCAGTTTTAAGTTGGGGTGTTTTCTCAAGACCCAAAAGAAACTGCATACACTCACGGTCATATAAAATCAAAATACACTAGAAGCGATATACATGCCCATTTAAACTGGCATCACCACCTTGACTGAGCATATCAGCTCAAAATGACTTATATCTGAGACTCAAACGCATTGGCTAGGAAGGTGCTATGTGATTAATAATGTCAATTGCCTTTGTCCACTTTGTCACTTATTTTATTTGGACGAATGTATAGCCTATATCCACATACAGGTCAATTCTGCTTGTGACCACCTGTTTCCCAGTCCCAAGCAGTTTCTTTGAACTCAGTATTGCCTCCACCTAAGCTGGTTTTCACTTGCTACTGCCCAATTGAAACCTGTCAGTCAAAGTAAGGCCGCTACCGTACATTGACTGCTAGTGGCCACATCTTGTAATTGTTAAAACCAGGTGATCATTGATGTTCAGTATTAATGACACACGAATCCTTTCTGATGCTTCATACCATGTGCTGCAATGATGATCATACAATCACATTACATTGTCAAACAAATAGTATGTTGTCATACTTCTAGTTCAGTGTCTCTTTGATCTTCCTGTGAACAAAAGATTAATTTAAAGGAGAAAATTCACACATTCGTTTGCAATGTTAAAAATGGTGCCGTTATGCTGTACCGGTGCGTACCATTCCAAGAAAAGGCCTCGGCATATCTCGTAAAATGAATTCAATATTTATTATGAAACAAAGAAAAATGAAACACAGATTATGCACTTACACAAACCAAAGCATACTCACTTCTAGTGGGTTGTGCTTAGCTGCACAGTTTTCTTTCTCTTATAGTAAACTTCTGTCAACTGAACAAAATTGTCTTAAAGTAAGTTTTTATTAGAACACCATGTCGAGGTGATTTAGAAATCGCTAATGAGTTCAACAGATAAATTCGGTTTCTTGTGACCTTTATCGGTTGTTCCATTTAGACAATATTAAATCGGTCAGCAAAATATATTGCAGAACTAATCTTTTTAACATAGATGCTTTGTATCACTATACTACTTGCACTAATATTTTTCACACGCAGAGTAGACATTACCCACCATTGAGAATAAATAAACAAAGCAACTAGAACAAGTTGGTCTGAACACAAACATACACACACCAGTGACTCAGCGGTAAGGCTAAGAAACCTAAAACCTGGGTTTCAATGCCTACTGTGGGCGCAACACAAGTACCTCATTGCATGACCTGGCGATTAATAATAAACGAAAAAAGTAATTTCAGCAACTGATGGACCATATATTTAGACTGAAACTGTATACAAACTAAATACAAGAAACTATTAACAAAAAATATTCATCTTGTTTCAAGAGACTGCGATTTTTTCAGGGTGTGGATGAATCTTCATCAAAATTGATATGGAGGTTCACTGGGTATATAAATAAGTACATACAAATTTTAAGTTTTGCATTTTGCGATTTTTATGAGCGCTTTTAGGATTTTAATAATACTTCACCAAATTAGGCATGAAGTTTTATTTGGTTCATGCCGAAATACATACAAAATTACGGTTTCATATTTTGTGTTTTGAAGTTTTTGTGGACGTTTTTTTTGATAATACATAAAAGGGGAGCAACTTTTTACATACTAAGATAATCTTTTGTTAGTTTTGAATTTACATAACTTCCGTACAGAAGATGAACACTCTAGCTAGTATTTTTAAATCCTTTACGAAGTTTAAACTTCGCAATTTATTTTTAAAATATGTTTTAATTGGCAGCTGATTTTTCTGACCTTTATGGAAACAAAAACAAACAAACTCGAAAGGTAAATAACAAAAAAGAAGAGAGAGGGAGAGAAAAAATAAGAGAAAGTAATTGTGGTAAAATAAATATTTTTCCCATTGCACAAAAGTGTGAATCATGTATTTTCACTTTCAGAAGCTCTGAATAACCTCGCTCGCAATCAATGTATATCATTTTTATATACACATTTAATTCAAGTGTGTGGAAATAAATGGAAAATGTGTCTTTTGGTACTTCAATCAAAATTTTCATCGAGTTGCAAAATAAGAGAATCAGCTGTTTTGTATATCGTTCGTTAGGCATAGTTTATATCATACGATGGTGGCCATTTTGATCTTAAGTTAAAATATTTTTGGTTTTAGGATAAAGTATTTATATACGTTTAACGGAATTTCTACCAAAGTGACATTTCTGTGTGTAAGCTATTGCGTGAAAAGAGCGATTATTGAAAGAGTGTTAATTTTATGTTCTAAATGATAATATTACGCATGTCACGGTTTACAATCTTAATGTGTAGAAAAACTCGTTTTTTGTTTTTTTCGATTTTGCAATGAACTTACAGAAAGGGAAGTACCATAATTCTCCCAACATAAGTATTCAACATCAAACGTCTAGAGGAACATGCAGCAAGTATCCTATTCTGTTTAATATATTTACCAAAATATCTTATAAATATTTATTTTAAACGTAAAATACTACAGTGTTAGGTAATACTAGTACAAATGATGCTTTTACTGTACTATTAGTATTGGACTTTAAATTAATAATTGGGTTAGATTAGGTAATGTGCTGTATATTATTACTGGAACACTAACAGAAGTCTAATCAGAGTAACATTGCAATATTTGTATACATACCTTTGCTTATTATTAGTGTACTATTATTAATAATATTAGTATTGTAATATTAGACAAGTTTGTACCAATAACAAAAGCAAATATGATATATATTTGAATTTGAAGTAATTACCAATACCACTAAAAAAGTGCTATTATCAAAAACAAAAAATAACCACTTGGAGTTGGAATATATAATTAACACAGATCGTTATATTTTTAACTGAAAGATTTATGATACTAATTAGATGCATGTGAATATGGTATTCAGTTGGATGCACTTCAAGAGGTTCATCCATAACTTCTTTTTCATTTAGTGCCTTTATCATTGCTTGTTTTGTTTCTGTGGGTACAACTAAATCATAAAATGCCAAACCAATGAGATCCTCATTTAGATGCAACAGATGTCAAGGAAATTTTTGACAAGCAGTTTTTTAAAGAGCAGAATTCACCATCTAAAACTTAATATTATAATAAGATTATTGCAAGGAGCAGAAATGACATCAATAGTAATGAACCATAGTTTAATATAGACTTGAACAACAAAGAGATGAAATGCAGTCCTCTTTCCTCATGGCTAGTGAGCCTAAATTGTCCAGTAATCTTGAGAGCATATAATTTTTTCGCTATCCATCGTGCATGATATATGCTTCAGGTGTTATCAGTTACACTCCATAAGAAGAAATGCCACCAAGAAAGGTTATATTAGTTCAAGAAGATCTCTATAATTATCTCTGGGATGATTGATCTGAGGCTGTCTTGTAGCAAAGTCGGTAACACTATTCTCTACTTCCTCTATGGTTCTAAGTGAGAAACACATTCCCATCTTCTGGGATCTTGATCAGAGTTGTAACATTTCTGTGAGTTATGTAAAAAGATCATTGAGGTTATTGACAAATATTGATTCATTAGCTTGCTGTTTTTCAGATTTACTTTTTGAAAATTTCTTTAGCCTTATCTGTTTCTTAAAAGGCCCTCCGTTAGTGCAGCGGTATGTCTTTGGATTTACAACGCTAAAATCTGGGGTTCGATTCCCCTCGGTGGGCTCAGCAAATAGCCCGATGTGGCTTTGCTATAAGAAAACACTGTTCTTTAAAATCTCTTCCAGTTTGGTAATGGCATTATATTCTAGATGAACCACAATTTGAGACTTGTTCCAAAAAGCTGCACCCTCCTTGATTGCATCATTTTAGTTATTGCTAACTTTTTATCATTTGATGATTTGTGATAGTGGAAAAACATACACATTTCTTCTCTATGAGAAGGTATATGCTTTATGTTAGTTCAGTTTGTTTTTTACCAAATAGCCAGAGTGTAGTCCTTTGTTTTGTTGAAGTATTCATTTATAGTGATATGCTGATGGAGTTAAAAGCTATTACCATAACCTACAGAGTATTTAAGAATTAAAAAGTGATAGCATGGATTATTGATTTATGGAATGTTTTTTAATATTCTGAATAATGTGGAATATAGGCAGTATAGGCTGTTTTCTCATAAGCCTATAATCCAAACATCAAGTCAGTTAGTTATATAATAAGTGGGAATGACCAGTGATGAGGATAACAGTAGTCGATATGGGTAAATTCCAGATATTGTGTTCACTAAGAGATGTTGAATTTAAACAGACCTCAAGTTGGATGGGTGATGGAAAGATATCTTAACAGAAGAACATTTGTTGATAAACTCAAAAATCCAGTGGAAAGCAACCATCTAGTCTCCAGGAAGCAAGTATGCACATTTTCTTTTTGGGTAATGACTAAAGGTGGTTTTCATTTTGTGTTACACTTTGTGTCCAGCTGGTTAGCTTGAACTCGGTTAGTTGTTAAATTCAGATTTACTCTGTGAATCCTCTAATTGTAAATTGGACCTAGTTAATGCTTTTAACTGAAATAAGTTTAACCATAGAATATCAGTACAATCACTGACCAATTATATTTGGCTCAGATGAAACCAAACTTGTATGACACAAAGGAATAAGGTAGTAAATTAATTGGCAGAATTTCCATCTGCTGCTGTTATTTAAGAATAAGTGTTTCATTTCATGTTGTGAAGTCAATTTAAAAAAAAATTGAATTTATATTTAAAATATTAGGTTGTAGATGGTAGTTATGGCATATGTTTTTATGTGTATTGTGTTTTTGAAATCAAGGTTATCATAAGGAAGGCATAATAACAGTAATTATTATAAGCATTAAGTAAAAACAATTAATGAATAACAAAGTCCACTCTAATCGTGCCTTAACAAGTTTGTAAAACAGTGTTTGAGACTGATAGTTTATTCTGTAGTTATAAAAGTAACTGACTAAGCATTTAGCCTTAAATCTTCCTCTGTTCAGAAGTGTTACAATTATTATGAGAAAAGTTTAGGAACGGGTATTCTGTTATTCAGGAAAGCAAAAATATTAATTCATGATACTTGCATTAGAAATGTGTTTTCTCTCATTTTCACAAGTTATATTTGTTTGTTTTGTGTATTGCCTCATTCCTTTCTCACACAGTAGTAGTCATACAGGGTGTTCGGAAAGTCACTGTGCACTTATGTATGTATTAACATACAAAACTGCACAGTGACTTTCCGAATACCCTGTACAATTCAATTCTATGTAACCTTATGGTTAAAGTTTTAGGACATGTTTTGTTCATTTATTCACACACACACACACACACTAGCTGGGCACTATATTAGGATCTGTATATAATAATGTGTTGTACCACATTTTGCCTGAATAATGGACATAAACAACGCATCATAGAATCCATAAGATGTTGAAATTTGTTCTGATGGTTTTCTTCATTCACTCATTAATATTATATGCAATACATGAATGAAGTAAACAGAGGATAGTGATGGCAAATATGTTTTCCAAGTTCATTCCAGAAATGTTCAATTCAGTTGAGATCTGGAGACTATAGTGCATGAAGTCTACATCATGTTCTTAAAACCTTGCACATATAATTTTGGCATAGTGGATTGAAGCACCAGTGTCTTGCAAGTAGCTGTTTTCATTATGGTAGTATTATTTGTGCCTTTTAAAGGGGACCCAGAGTGCACTAGTAAAATGTGTCTCAAACCATGACTACCACTAGAGGCTTGGGCAGTTGGGAACACACAAAAGAAGGAATATATGTTTTGGCTTTTCCAAAAATCTAATTTTTCCCACTTGTACATATATAATTTAAAAAAAGGCAAAGCATAACCCTTCACTACTTGCTATTAGTCCATTGTGTTCTTTATATGATTAAGGAATTGTTTTTTTTTGTGAGTAATTAAGTTTGTTGAGTTTGTACTGTCACAGTTGCAATGTTCTTTACAAGGTATGGCTGGATATGGATATGTATTGCTCTGAACTAAATGTTTTTCAGTTGGTATGTTGTTTAATGACTGTTAGACTTTACCAACATGTCTAAGTGCTTGTGTACATTTTCTGTCCTTACATGATTGTGGCCACACTTCACCCTTGCAACAGACATTTTCATAAATTGTTCCATAACTGAAAAACACATGATCATTGCCTTGGAGCATCTTACCAACAAAACTGTCATGACTCTCTTGAAAGCTGCAGTTACTTTGCTGTATCCTGTATCTGTTAGACTAACTGCAAATGTGATTGCCCCAGTAATTTATCAGGACCACCTGACACATCACATGATCATTCTCATTTGTATCCGTAGCTCAGATCAAGCTCAAATCTGAAAAGGTACATATTTCCTAATGAAGTAGCCAGCCAGTATATGTAGGTCAATACATGGTGCTTCTAACATGAAAAATTACAATAGCTCCAATCATTATGGGTACTAGTAGTGTATCAGTAAAAGCTAGTAATTACAGAATTTATGTGCTACATAATAACAATAAAGAAAGAAGTAATGAGAAAATAGGAAATCACTTCTCTCTGTATAGTACTCTGTATAAACAGCAGTAAATATTACAGACTTACTAACATTCAGAGTTTGATTTACTATGGCAGACCCACCATATATCCCAGTGTGGTTTTACTCTAAAACAAACAAACTCTCAGTATAAAATCAAGTGGGAAAAACAGATTTTGAAAAATCAGTGATATCGAGAAAACCCACTTGTAGAGAAAAATATACGTCTAAAAATGCCTTGTTTGGGTTGAGAAAATATTTTACGTAGAGGAGCAAACGTTTCGACCTCCTTCAGTCATCGTCAACCCAAACAAGCTGTTTTTACATATATAGATTTTGGAAAAGCTCCAAAGGTTATTACAAAAATGAAGTTCTTAATTTTACTCATGTGATAGGAAAATAAATCTTTACAATGTGTAGTTGTTGTCTGTTAATGGATTGAACTGCAGTTGGAGTAAAAAGCCCCTCGGTGTGGATTCCTGTATGTGGTGAGGGGACCTCCCAGGGAAGGATCTGTTCTATCTGGTTACCTTCTCTGGGATCTAAACATCCACCCACGTGTTTGCCATGCGTGGCGACCCGTGAAAGGGAGGAGAGGATCCTGGTGGTTGAGGGGTCCAACCCTAACACACCACTTTGGCCTCGAATTCCTGTAGATGGGCGGCCTTTGGGTGGCCCCCCTTGGGTCAATCGGCTGGTCCACTTGGGCTAGAGTCAACCAAGTACCAGTGTTGGAAGTTCTCAACGGGTGTTGTGGACATTGTGCCTGATGCTGGTGTTTGGGTATAGTGCTCACGAAACCCTGGCGTTGCTGCATTGTCCTTGCGTGACTTCGTAGTGCGTCCCCTTGTAGGGCTCCATGGTGGGTGGGGTCAGTGGGTATTGAAATTTTTTCTTTTTCCTATGGATCCTCTAAAATATTTAAATAAAATTGTAAAAAAAACAGTCAATGGGTAAGTGACCATGTCTTGAATACTCAGAACAGCAATCTTTAACATCAGTAACACATGTACCTCATTTTCTTATATTACATTCTCTTTCAGAAAACCTTTAGGGCAAATGTCCCCTTTT
This sequence comes from Tachypleus tridentatus, assembly GCF_004210375.1. Taxonomy (NCBI): domain Eukaryota; kingdom Metazoa; phylum Arthropoda; class Merostomata; order Xiphosura; family Limulidae; genus Tachypleus; species Tachypleus tridentatus. Next base: position 32,121,368 of record NC_134829.1, on the reverse strand, counting down.
TTTATTCAAAAGGGACTAGAGGGACTTGCTGGCTCTCCAAAGTCAGTAAAGAAACTTCGATCTGGTGACATATTGGTTGAAACATCCACATCCCAACACAGTGAACTCCTCTTGAATTCAAAGGCAATTGGGGATATGCCTATTGAGGTTACACCCCATGCTACCTTGAATTCTTCATGAGGAGTTATTGTTGAAAGGGATTTGAAGAACGTTCCCGAGCCAGAGATTCTCGCTGGTCTCTCCACTCAAGGAGTTTCTGCAGTGAGGTGCATCTCCACTCGCAAAGATGGAGTTACACTGTCAACAAATACCCTCGTTTTAACATTTACTTCACCACGTGCACCTGCCACAATCAAGGCAGGTTATATCATTTGCAGGGTTTGGCCATACATACCAAACCCTCTTCGATGTTTCCAATGTCAGAGATTCGGCCACTCAAAGACATCTTGTCGTGGTTCCCTGACATGTGCTCGTTGTGGAGGCAAGGAGCACTATGCCTATGAATGTGACATGGACCCACATTGCATCAACTGCAATAGTTCTCACCCTTCCTACTTTCATTCTTGCCCAAAATGGTTGGAAGAAAAAGAGGTGCAGCGTTTGAAAACGACACATAACATTAGTTATCCTGAGGCTCGGAAATTGCTGTCCACAACTCCATCTCGGAATATATGCTGCTGCACTTCGTTCCACAACTACAATGGGATTGCAGACAGATCTCTCTGTGCCTCCAAGAGAATCGTTTTCAAAACAAATGAAAAGCCTTTTGACCTCCGTGGTTAAAAAGGTTGATGAATCGACTTCCACACCCATCTCTGTTCCTCCCATACCTTCCAACAAACCTCAAGATCCACGTCCTTCAGTTTCAAATACAGGCATTTCTTCTGATACATCTTTTTCTCCCACCACAAGAGACAAAACAATTATTTGTTCGCATCCTCAGTCACTGGATTCCCCTTCCAATAACAAAAACCTGCCCACCCGACCTAGAGCAGGATCCATGGAGGTTGATAGACCTCCTCCGACTAAAGACAGTAAAGAAAAAAGACGTGGTCGTAAACCGAAGGGTTTTCCAGCCACTTCACCTACCTGTTCTTAAAAATGGCCACCTTGATACAATGGAACTGAGGTTTACGTTCTAATCTGGATGATATCAAAACGCTGATTGCTTCCTACCATCCTGTTTGTCTTTCTTTACAAGAAACATTTCTCAAAACTGCTGATATTGTCTCCATTCGGCAGTTTTCTCTGTTCAGAAATGACAGGTTGTGTGATGGTCGAGTACATGGAGGGGTGGCACTGTTGGTTGATCAACACGTGCCCACCCTGTCTTTGTCACTCAACACACCCTTGGAGGCTGTAGCCATCCGTGTTTCCTTGGGTCATACCATCACTGTTTGATCTCTGTACCTGTCCCCTAGAGAGACATATTATCAATCAGATCTTGATGCTCTCGTTGAACAATTGCCATCTCCATTTCTAACCCTAGGGGATTTTAATGGACATCATCCCCTCTGGGGAAGTGCTATTATTGTTGGAGAGGGGCCGATCTGTAGAGCGGATGCTCTCTGATCACAATCTTTTTCTTTTCAATACTGGTTCTTCCACTTACTTTCATGCACCTAGTCAGTCCTTTACCTCTATTGATCTTTCAGTTTGCTCCCCTTCATTATTCTCCCATTTTTCATGGAGGGTTGACAGTAATCCACTAGGCAGTGATCATTTTCCAATCCTTTTGAGAGAGACTGGCCGTGGTCAATGCCACCCTACCCGCGTGCCCCAGTGGAAGCTGGATCAGGCAGACTGGTCCACTTTCATTGCTCTCGCAGAACTTGATCCTGCCATCGTAAATCAGCCATCAATAGACGACTGTGTAGCAGCAGTAACTGACTGTATTACACATGCAGCTGCTCAGTGTATTCCTAAAACCTCGATACGTTTTCCACGATATCCTTGTTCGTGGTGGAATCCTGCTTGCCACTTAGCACGGAAGGCTCAAAAGCGGGCCTGGGATACTTTTCGTAGATATCCCACACTTTCGAACTGCATTGCTTTCCAACAGGCCCGTGCACATGCTAGGTGGGTAAGACGTCAAAGCCAGAAGGAATCTTGGATTAAGTTCACAACCAGCATATCTTCTACCACCAGTTCCAAGATCATATGGGACAGGATTCGAAAGGTTAATGGGCACTACAATTCTGTCCCCTCTCGATCTTACTCTCTGATGGTCGGAGGTGACTGATGTTCGAACATCGCTAACACTCTAGGTGAAAGCTTTTGCCGGGTATCTAGCACTTCTGCTTGTTCCTCCACCTTCCTGGCCATCAAGACTCTGGCAGAGCGATCACCTCTTTCCTTTCGATCTGACTGTTTCTTTGACTATAATTGTCCCTTTACCCTGGTGGAACTAAAAATGGCCCTTCATCAATCTGCCAGTATGTCTGTTGGACCTGATGATATTCATTATGACATGCTGCACCATCTATCTCCTACTTCTCTTGATGTCCTTCTGATTGTTTTCAACCGGATCCGGCAGGAGAATGTTTTTCCTGATGTCTGGCACCAGGCTATTATTTTACCTTTCTTTAAGCCAGGGAAAGATCCCAAGATTCCTTCAAACTACCGTCCAATTGCTTTGATGAGCTGTCTCTGTAAGACTTTAGAAAGGATGGTTAATGCTCGTCTTGTTTGGTTTCTTGAATCAAACAACCTCCTCTCGCTCACCCAGTGTGGGCTCTGTCGACAGCACTCCACCACAGACCACCTAATTTGTCTTGAAACATCTATCAGAGAAGCCTTTCTCAACCGCTAACATCTTGTATCAATATTCTTTGACATAGAGAAGGCTTACGACACAACATGGAGGTATGGCGTTTTGTGAGACCTCCATACATATGGGTTACGTGGCCATCTACCCATGTTTATTAAAAATTTTTTAATGGACAGGAGATTCCAAGTTGGTGTGGGTTCGACACTTTCCCGTTCTTTTGTACAGGAACTTGGAGTCCCTCAAGGCTGTGTATTGAGTGTTACACTCTTCAGTATAAAGATAAATGCCATCACTGAACAACTCCCTCTCACTGTTGCGAATGGGCTGTATGTCGACGACTTTCACATCTCGTGTCAGTCATCAAACATGAGATATATTGAGCGGCAACTACAAACCACCCTCAATTGTGTACAGAAGTGGACTCTGACGAATGGCTTTAATTTCTCTCTCTCCAAGACCGTATGCATGCACTTTTGCCATCGACGGGGGTATTCACCCTGATCCTGAACTTCATATCGGTGAAGTTTTGCTGCCAGTGGTCCCAGAGACCAAGTTCTTGGGGCTTATCTTTGATCGTAAACTGACCTTTATACCACACTTAAAGCAGCTTCGGGTCAAATGCACAAGAGCACTGAACATCCTCCGTGTTCTCTCTTCTACCAGTTGGGGGACAGATCGCTGTTCAATGTTAAAGGTATATCGTGCTCTTATTAGATCGAAACTCGATTATGGATCAATGGTCTATGGCTCTGCCAGACCCTCGGCCTTAAAGATGCTGGACCCCATTCATCACCAAGGACTTCGACTCTGCACTGGGGCTTTCCGTACCTCTCCAGTTCAAAGTATATACATTGAATCTCATGAACCTTCTCTACACCTTCGCCGTTTGCAACTATCTTTACAATATACTTCGAAACTTCATTCCTTACCAAAGCATCCCACCTGGAAATGTGTTTTCCTTCCTCGGTGGGCAATACTTTTTCAGAACAGACGATCTGTCATTGCTCCGTTTGGCCTTCGCATCCGGGCTCAATTGGATGAATTGGGTCTGTCCTTGGATAACATTGCAGATTCCACAGGTTGGCCTATCCCACCATGGCTTATTACAGCCCTCAAATGTGACCTTTCTTTCAGTCACCTAAAAAAGGCAGATACTCCAGATTGGAAGTACTGTCTTTTTATTCAACGAATATCTTTCAAACAATCATTCAGTTCCCATTTATACAGATGGTTCCAAATTAGGTAATTCAGTGGGCTCTGCTATGGTTTGCTATGGGTCAGTAGTTGCGCGCAGAATCCCTTCTACAGCTTCTGTGTTCACTGCTGAACTGTATGCCATATCTCTTGCCCTGGATCATATTGCAGCTGAGCAGTTCTCCAACTGCACTATTTATTATGAATCACTTAGTTCTATACTTGCCTTGGAATCGCTACACGTTAGCTCACATCCTATTCTCGCTGATATTCGAAACCGACTGGCCCATTTCTCATTAGCAGCTACTTCAATCCAGTTTTTCTGGATACCAGGCCATGTTGGTATTCGCGGAACGAGGTTGCAGACATGGCAGCTAAATATGTCTGCTTCAGCACCATCACTCCTATGCCTATTCCGTACATGGACTATGGTGTTGTCTTCAAGGCTCGGCTCCGTGCCAGCTGGCAGTCCATTTGGAGTGAGCAACGTGACAACAAACTTTTTCAAATCAAACCCAAAATTGGACTTTGGCCATCTAGCTTCCGTAAAGTTCGGAAGGAGGAAGTTGTTCTCACTAGGCTATGCATTGGTCACAGTTTTTTAACTCATCATTTTCTTTTATCTAGAACTGATGCACCAATGTGTAGTTTGTGTAACACTCAAATCACTATCAGCCACGTTTTACTTTCTTGCCATCGTTACAATTCTCAACGACGGCAATATTTTAAACATATTTTTCCCAGGGTCAGTCTGTAACATTGGACAGAGTTATTGGTGATGGTGACTCTGTCCACCTTGATAATGTTTTAATTTTTAATGGCCATTAATCTTTTTAATCTCATTTAAGTGTTGCATATTTATTCATTTCACCATTTTAATTGTGGTTCCTTTTTTACAGTTTTAATCTCTCTCCTTCAATTTGACATTGGACAATGGCCAGAACATTAAATAACTCGACACCTGGACTGGAAAGGCCAACTTCAGGTGACTAACGCTACTGTTTGAACTACTCGTTAGTCGTCCTGGCGAGTTGTTATTATACTTTTGCTGCATATCATTTCACACTTTTACTACTTTAACTTTTTAGTTCTGGCCATATTGACTCATAACCCGGAACCAGGACTGGAAAGACCAACTTTAGGTGACTGACGGTGGTTTTTATACTTACCTGTTAGTCTTCCTGGCGGGTTATGATCATTACCATTCTGCTACAGGTAGTTCTTTACAACTTTGTTGACTGGATGTCAACATTGGTTTTTATGCCATTTTCTGTTTTAATTGCCATTTTGCTTTTACCTTCAATTACTTTTACAAATTTTACTCCATTTACTTGACTTTTATCTTTTTACTGGACATTTGGCTACTCATTATTACGATTTTGCGGAGTGTCTTTTAAAACTTTTTTTCTTTTACATTTTGATAATAGCTGCTATGACACATAACCCGGAACCAGGACTGGAAAGGCCAACTTCAGGTGATTGACGGTGGTTCTTGAACTTACCTGTTAGTCTTCCTGGCGGGTTATGATCATTACCATTTTGCTAGAGTAAATATTTTACAACTTTGAAGACTGGATGTCACCATTGGTTTTTACACCATTTTCTGTTTTAATTGCTGTTTTGTTTTTACCTTCATTTACTTTTACAAATTTTACTCCATTTACTTGACTTTATCTTTTTACTGGACATTTGGCTACTCATTGTTACAATTTTGCTATGTATCTTTTAAAACTTCTATTCTTTTACATTTTGATACTGGTTGCTATGACGCATAACCCGGAACCAGGACTGGAAAGACCAACTTCAGGTGACTGACGTTGGTTCTTGAACTTACCTGTTAGTCTTCCTGGCGGGTTATGATCATTACCTTTTTGCTAGAGTCAATACCTTACAACTTCTGAAACTCTGCCTTCAATCTTAACATTGTAGACTAGGTGTCAACATTGGTTTTATACTTTTTTGTTTTACCTTCATTTCCATTTATGTCTATTACTACATTTATTTATTTAAATTTTTTTTACATTTTTACCGAATGTCTGGTGCAGATAGCCTCGCTGCTTTGTGCCATAAAACACTAAATCAATCAATCAATGGAGTAAAAAGTGTTTTGCATTTGAAAATTTGGATGCTTGTTAATATTTTGATTTCAATAATTGAGAAGTCATATTTATATCCCAAATAAAATTAGTGTTTTATATTTTATTCTGTGTAGTTGATTTTTATAGTAAGAGTTTTGGGTCTCATTATTTTTTAGTTTGAAAACAAGTGTTTTTACTTGAATAAAATATTTGTGTATCTTTGTAAAAAAAATTAGTAATATATTTCAGTCATGAAACGAGTGATAATTATTTGAAAGTGCTGTATATTATGTTAGATTTGATAAATGTAATTAGCAAACACCTAGTCTTGTTTTTTATTCCAAACTAGTGATCAAAGGTAATAAGTTTAATTAGGCATAGAGTTCAAGTAATAAACATAAGCATGTTTTATTCAAATAGTTTTTCTTTAAACTGTGTAGTTACATTGCAGAGTTTTGAGTTTAGTACTGACAGAACATATTAACAAGAATGTAAGTTTGTGACTTAGTGGAGATATTTTAGTTCAATAAAATGTGTGGTATTGTTTATTGTATTTATTTCTTGTGTCTTATTAATTAAATGTTTTCTTGGGAAGTATAACCATCTGTACTGTATCTGTTGTTCATTTCTTAACAATATTAAAGTATTCATATTTGTGGGCCTGCACCTCAACAATTTGGAAGTAAGTATGAATACAGTGAGTTCTAATTTATTTAAGAATCGTATAGTAGATAACTGAATGTGGAGCCACATATGAGATTCTAAAGTTGTACTTTATAAGCAATTATTATTTGATAACTATATTCGTACAAAACATAATTTAAATGTCCTTTTTTTTATGTACTCAGTTTTGTATTTTTACCTGATTGGTAGTTATGTTGTTTTTATGTCTTGAGTGCCCTTTGTCAGTAGTCTCAGTTAAGGTTTCTTAAGTCAACTGATGGTACATGTGCCAACTTCAGTATTCCATACTCTTATATCTCTTGTACAAATTTTTTGAACAACTACACAATATTTTCAAAATACACCTCTGCTGCCACTTATAGCTATTACTTGACTGCCAAGGTTTCAACTTTTCCCATCTAAGCAGTCATCTGATTTTCTTCTTGATTGGCCTAGTCTTTTAAACCCCACTCAATTGACCTTTGTGATATCTGTCGTGTGGCACTCTCTAGCTGTGCCAATGCACCGTCTATCCAAGTGCTGTATGTAAGCACCTCATTCAGATAATTTTATCACTTTTTCTTGACAAAGCATTTAGACACAGATTTTTCTAGAGAATGGCTGTGACAATTAACATTGTGATGTTTGAGTCACCTAGTGGCTTTCTATGTAAATTATATTTAATAATTATTATTACAAAAAACTTGTAGCATGTCATTGTTTGACATGGATTCACAGGTTACTGTTTTCAGTATAGAAACTGATCAGCCCACTTCTATTCCACCAGTATTGTCTATCAATATCAGCCATCTCCAATCTCTTGCTCGGTTTATTCAGCTGTTCAGTTAGATTTTTGGGGTTTTGGGGCTTTCTCCAGTTACCTTTGAATTTACTCCTTTCTTGATGGCTGAAAGATTTGAGGGTAACTACTTAGTTTTTCCTCCTTTACCCAATATTTCTGTTCATACTAGGATATTTACTGTTGAATTTCATGATGGAACAGCTATGCTTTGTTCTACACATTTTTCTGGGCATCGTGCTTTTGTTTACCACTACCAGGAGGATGTATATTTAGATTTTGAAGGATTTGATCCTCTTTTGGATATATGGGGTTCCAAACTGAACACCCTGATAAATTTGAACAGATCACAGCTTTCATCATATATTCATTTGAATTTTACTACTGTTCTTAGATGTTTCCAAATTTTTTTGGAAGCGAACCACCATTTTGCACGTTAATTAGAGGACAAATTGGGTCCTTTGCTGGCTTCTACATTCTTAATATTGTCAGTTTCTTGGCTGTTATGTTGTTGGGATTTATTGGGCAGAGATGATTTGTTGGAGGAAGTTTATCTATCTACTGTAACCCTCCATGAGTTATATGAGGCTTCTCTTTTTCATCCCTTGACATTAGCGAGCATCCAAGAGGTATTGAAATCATGAATTGGTGTTTCTTGTTTGAATTATTCTTTGTCATTGTTGGTCCCTAGACTTTCTTTGGCTCCTGGTGGAAATCATGGCATGAGTGCTTGTCATGTGTTGCAGCTACTGGCTTTTACTCCTTTTTCTGTTGGTACTCAGAATAGATTCCATCCTTATATTCAAGGCTCTTCCACTCAGGCAGAGAGTCACCAATGGCATTGGTGATCACCATGTGTGGCTGAGAGCAAGATTAAAACATTTTCTGGACATATGGAATGCCTTCACCATAGATCCATGGGTATTTCAGTTTCTGTTGTTGGAGTTGGTCATTCAGTTCATTTCTCCACCTTCATTATTCTCCCAACCAGTGGTATTTCCACTCCCAGTAGATCTGCAGAATATGGATCTTCATTCTAAGGCTGCCAGAGAGTCACCAATTCTTCTGGGATGGTAGGGAGAGTTTATTCTGCTCTTCTGGAATTTTATTCCTATTTATTTATTGTGCCTAAGAAGACAAGAGATTGGTCGCCTATCATCAATTTTTCTTGTCTCAACCAATTTGTAGATCTTTTCAGGTTCACAATAGAATCCTTTCTCAACCTACATTGGCATTTCCACTAGGTTGGTGGATAACCAAGTTTAATGATACAGATACATACCTCTACACACCTACCACCATCTTCGTGTTGTGCACAAATTCTGCAGTACAGTCTAGAACCCCACATATCCTAGCTTAATTTAACTCTCATCTGGTTTCAGGTTATGGAGTGGAAAGTATATTGATGGTCAGGAATTCCAAGGTCTATGGATGGAAGACAAATCATCCTTCTACATAAGTACTTCAGAATTTCTTGTTGTTCAGTAGGCAGTGGTTCAAGATCTTAATCTATTGAAAGGGATATTGTAATGATTCATTTGTTTGTTCAAAGGCAGCTGTTCTCAGGATCTTTCTTTTCAAACATTAGATATTCTCTACTTGAATCACTCCCATCATATGAGCCTCCTGGCTAGTCATTTTCCAGGGGTGATGAATTTAACATTAGATCACCTGTGTCAGTCCAGCCAAATTCTCCTGACTGAGTGGATGCTCCATTGTGAGGTTTTCTGGTGAATGAGCTCTTATTTTGTGACTCCAATGATCAATTCATTTACCACTCATAGAAATTCTTAACTACAGGCATTTTAGTCCCTGGTACCTCATTTTTGGGTTTTGGAAATATATGCATTCTCTAAAGATTGGATAGGATTACATCTATATGCCTTTCCCCAAGTTCAGCCATTACCAAAAGTTCTGAGTGTAATTCAATCCATATCTTGTTGAGTATTGTTTGTAGCCCCACATTGTCTAGCCCATCCATGATTACCTCTTCTACAGTATCTTCAAGATTGTCCACTTCTGCTACCTCCTCTTTGGCTATCTTTATTTAGGCAACTTTGATCCAACATTCTAGAACCAGACATTTACAAGCTCAAACATGTATGGAACTTATGAGGTCCTTCACATTGCATCAGGGTTTGACTGTCAAAGTTGCCTTATATTTGTGTCAATCTGTCCATAGATCCACAATTGTCATTTATTAAGAGAAATGGCACACTTATCTCCACTGGTGTCATACAAGGAAATTCACCATTTCTTGTTTTTGAATTGGATGTTGATAAAGGTCTAGCTTATCCCCTGCTGGTTTATGTAAGGCAGCTTTATTGAGTACTTTTTTTAATGTTCAAAAAACTAGAAAGTATTTGAATTCTCAGTGATGCCTGTTCTTCTCAAATCATTTTAGAGTCCTTTGTGTGAAACAGCTTTTTCCATTACCCTACTGGAATATTAAGGTGATATTTAAATGCCCTGTTTTATTTGTTTCGTTTGCACTACATACCTATAGGATTCTTTATCAGTGCACTTATGTACTGTTTATACCCTCATAGGTCCTTTCATCCTAATGCTGTAACAGCCAAAAAAGGGATAAACCCTTCTCACTGATTCACTTGTGAACTCTTTCTCATCTCTGTGGCTGATCAAACCCAGAAAATTTATGTCCTGTAAGAGTCCTGAGGTATAATGTGGCATTTGTTATCTCCTTTCAAAATGCTAGAAATTGATATTTTATTATTGATATCTTTCAATTACTTTGATGAGGTGGCTTCTCAAATTTATCTATTTTGCTTATTCAGAATTTTTTTTATGGGCAAGGAAACTTTTGTGAGTCACATCTTGTCAGATTCACCACAATTCTTTGGCTATAGTTGCCTAGTTGAATTTCTTGCTGATGGACACTGTGTGGACTAGTGTGTGAACTTCTCCCAGTACTTTTCTCTCACATTATTTACATGATTTAGTACTTTTGCCTACCCTTGTGGACATTTTGACCATGTCTGATAGATTATAAGGAGGGGTATTTTCCTCCTCCTTTTGTCTCTTTACTTTCTAGGGTGGTTCCTTACCTCTTTTTCAGTGGATCCCATTCTGTACTGATTGTTGCCGAGATAGGTGTGCTATTATCAAATCAATTTCAATGTATATACTAATGGTTGCAACAAGTTTTGTAGTAAGAGGTGTTCTGTAAGTCAATCAGATGGTATTAATATTTTATGCTGGACTGCCACACATGGACTATTATGGATATAGCTAAAGGGGATCCTGCCTGTTCCTGCCAATCATCAGATTGAATAAACTGAGGTTGGTTTGCTTTCAAATGTTTCAGGAACTTATTTCATCTATTGCACTGTTTCTAGAACACTTTCTCAGGGTTTTCCAATGTTCACTACTCTTCCAGATTTTATTAGTGGAGCTAGGAACTCCTTACCACACCCAGCTTCCAGTTGCTGAGGGGGTTGATGGAGGCTTTTCCTTCAGTGTGATTTCCTCCACTCTTGGAGAAGAGGGCAGAGTTGGGAACCCTCCTTCCTAGGTCCCTGTATGTGTTTTTCAGGTGTTAATGGGGGCAGCACCAATTTATATGGGAAACTACTTATAATACTACTTGAGATTTTGTGCTTGGCTAGCTGGTTGAGGTGTGCATGACCCTTCTTTTGTTCAGTATTGGTTTAACATATTGTACAGGGAAGGAGACCTACTATCTTCTTGTGATTACAAATGCAGTGTTCCTTTCCTAAGTACTTAATTTGACACAGTGTTCCATGCCCTCTCCATAAGTCTGGGGCCAAATGGAACACTTTGTCTGTGCAGATGGAGAATGATGATGAATGTTTATAAGTCCAGAGTAGATGTGTTCTCTTCCTTTGATTGAGTAAGCCATACATGATGCAGTCATTCCAAGCCTGGGGTATCGACTTTCAGCCTTCATCAGGTGGAGGAGAAACTTTGTTTGCCTGGGAGTTGCTTACTTTCTCACTGTGATTCTGGTAGTTCAGAATTTGTCACTTTGTGGCTACAGGTTGGGATCCAATCTAAAGTATTTCTATATATAACACTGCAGTCCACTTGCCTTAGCCAGCAATATGGAATATCATGACCAGGACCCCTTTTTTCTATTCTGTGTTGAGGAATCTTGGCCATCTGGTTGAAGTTGACCTATAGTGATGATTATTCATATACTAATTCACCCTTGATGCAGGAACAACATTCAAGTTTAAGAGCTTATCTGCTCTGTATGTAGTGTGATTCAGTCACTTGGGTACCACTCTTATCTTGGTATACCCCTGATCTTTGCAAACACCTTGTGTATAGATAACACTCTTTTTGGCCCCTCCATCTTCTCAGTGTGGGATTGTAGCTGTAAGTGGCAGCAGAGGTAAATGTGTTTTGAAAGTTAATATTTTTTTCAAAATTGAAAATGTATTTCCAGTAATAATTACCTCTGTTGTTGATACTCTGCTGTCCTTCTTCCCCACTAAGGGTTAAAAACTAGGATGGTATCAGTCTTGAGAAAGTAATAAAATTACACAAATGAGGTTCATATATACAGTAGGTGGAAAGTATCTTGAGAAAATATCACTAAGGGCAATTGAAAGAGGTATAAAAGACTAGAGCAAGTGAAAAAAATTAGATCAGTGCTTAAATGGGCAATGTTGGAAAACGGGCAGTTGAGTGATAACTATAAGTGTCAGTGGAGGTAAGTGTTATTGGAAATACCCTTTCAGTTTAGAAAGATGTTAACTCTGAAGTTGTAAGTATATTCTTTTTTAAGGTAAGTTTAAAAATGTTTTTAAATTTATTTTTTGAACAAACTAATCAGAAGTGCCACAAAATTATTTCGTTTTACTTAGAAACACACAATATTAAAGTAAAATTTACAATCCAGTTTTAAACTTTGTTTGCCTGTGTGTTTGTACCTTATTAATCCGTAAACTTCTTTCACTGTTATTTGTTCTTTTTGTTACAGGAACAGAAGAATATATAACACAGGTCCCTTATCTACAACAAGTAGGCTGTTTCTCAAGTTCAATTTATTTGTTATTGATATTGGGATAAAATTCTGTTTAGCAGAGTGTATAATCATTTCGTAAAGTGTCTGCTCATATTTGTTTTAATTTTTTCATTATAGAACTTTTAGGAATCCTTATGCATTTTTATGACTTACAATGTATATGTAGATTTGGCAGTCAGTAATGAGAGACCTAATTTTCAGTTATAGCTTGTTCAGTAAATATTATCACATACCACAAAATTATTATTTAAACTCTTGTCAGAACTTGAAATATTTGATATTTAAAATTGTTTTTGAAGTATTCTTGTTCACCTTTCTTATATTTGCTTATAAGATATAAACTAAGAAAATACTTTCCCAACTTTAATATTCTTAAGATATTACACTTTTGAGGACCATCACTGTTAATTTATTTTTAAATTATATTTCCTCTATGATAGTTATCACTATACATGTTTTGGTTGAAGTTCTTTCATGTATCCAGAAAATGACTGCTTTAGGTTGATTTAATTCTAAGTGTCATGATAAAAAAACAAAAAATTAAAAAGAGCATTCATAAGTTAAGTCTTCAAGACATTTAACATACTACTATTATGGGTTAGAATAAACATTCAAAAAATTGAAGTAGTGTTGTTGATTAAGATTTTGGAAGAGTAATCATAAAAGTGTGAACTTCTGTAGATTATAGCTTTAATATCAATTTTTACTTAACCTTTTCGATGTGTGAAGTTAGTTGGTTTGATGTATCATTATCCATTACTGAAGGTACATTAGTTTTTGCTAGATCATTCTGATCAATCTGATTTTTTAAAACCTTTTTTTTCCCCATTTCTGTTGATTAAACAAATGTCACTGCATTACTAGATAGCATTACAAAAATATTTTACATTAATAATATTTTTAAGGTTTGTAAGTTTTTACAGTATTGATCCTAAGTGTAATATGTAAATGAAATAAATAAACTTTATAAACCTTAACATCGACAATATAATATTGCTCATGCCATAACAGTTCTTGTTCAAGTAGTTTGATGATGTATCTTAGCCACTGTTATTTTTGCATATCCCAGCCAAACTGATGAATCATTTTGTTGGACAAAGACCTTGTTGGCACTGGCATAAAAGATGTAGTGTGGTTCACATATTCTTACACATTTTTCTCTACTTTTACTCTTAAGTTGTTAGACTTCAAATTTTCTCATCATATTTCTCTATATTTTATGTAACATGACACTATTCTACATATCAATTGTTTTTCATATTTATTGGTAAACTGAAGAACATTAAACATATTTAGCGAAACAGCAAATTTCATGTACATTGTGTCTGTAAAGTTCCAACCAGTTTATAGTATCTGAAATATTTCTATGTTTAGATACTTAGTAAATTAATCAAACTATTTTTGTGTGCAAATTATAAACAGTCATTATATGCCTACTTATCACATTATCATAACTGTTAATATTTCTTGTAGACTATCACTGTCAATGAGAAACTGTATTATGAATAAGTTTCCTTCTCACTTAGTATTAAAATATTTATTAATAAAACATTGTTAGTGTTCTAGACACCATTACAGAATTACATAAAAGTTGAAATGTACTGATTTTTTTCCAAAATGTAATAAAACAATTTTTATCCAACTAAAAAAAAAGAGGAAAAATTACTAAAAGTAATTTCCCATATATTTTAAGTATTGTATACAATTGATCATAAATTTATATTAGCATGAAAAATATTGCAAGCTAAGTTCATAAAATAAAAATATAATAACTATGTATGTGACCAGATGTGTAAACTGTCTGGATTTTAACAAAACTAATTTTAAGAGACCAGTAATATATCTTTTGTTAACATAAAGATAAATATCTTTTCATTATGTTTACAGAATCAAAGGCTTCACCAGATTCCTTCTGGGGTAGCACAACATGTATCAAGTGGGGCTCCTCATGACATGAGTAAACCTGGTCCCCTGCAAGGGCAGGGTGGACCACCTGCACTCCAATACTTGTCAGGTGCAGGACCACACCAACCTCAAGCAGGCATGCCAGCTCCTATGACAGCAGATAATATAGGGCCACAATTCCAGCCAAGTGGTCTTCATCAGCACCATGGACATATTCATAGACAACAAGCAGGAATAGGGGTGAGCTGGCTTTAATGTTATTCTAGAATATGAATAAAATCAGGTTGTGCAAAGTGTAATCTTTATGCATGAAAATAGTTTGGCATTTTCTTTCTAGTGCAAAGTTGCTTAAACACTATAGATTTAAATTGGAATTGGGGTGTAATTTCACATTCATATAATTTTTGTTACACCTACACAGGCATTAGTAAATACTATTGAGCCTGTGAAGCTGGCTTTACATTTAAAAATTAAATGTGTACAGGGTAAAAAGCTAATTGATAAATTATATGTTATTCCATATATTTGAGTTACATTGAAGTGCGGTGAGCTTCGTGTGTTAAAATGGTTTATATCAGATTTGGATGCAAGTTTACACATATACTTTGATAGATGTGATAGATTTCTATGGTGTTTTGAATTTTTACAAGTGTAATATCTAATTTAACAACAAATAACTTATGTCAACCTGTATTTTAATCAAAGTTTATTGTCTGCCTAAATTACTTCTGAAATACTTATAAAGAAAGAAGTTATGTTTTGAAATTATGATTAATATAACATTATAAAATAAAAGTATTTAACTTTGATGTATGCATTTTTGAAAAGGGTTGATAGCATCACAGGTTTTAAGTATAAGGTGATATTTATTTAAAAACTACCTCAATATGTTGTGCCATTCAGTATTGACAGTGGCAGTAATGTAACTAATCTTTTGAATATTTATCTGTTTCTTTATTTATTTTTTGTGCAGCATATCCCACTGGTTAGTGTGCTGAACTGTGTAGCTAAGGTGCTGTGCTAAAAGCAGATTGAACTTTGTATAACCCCTAAGTGTGGATTCCTGTATGGAGTGAGGGGACCTCTCAGAGAAGGTTCTATTCTTTCAGTTTACCTTCTCTGGGATCCAAACATCCACTCATGTGTTTGTCATGCTTGGTGACCCATGAAGGGGAGGAGAGGATCCTTGGAGTTGAGGGATCCAACTCTGACACACAACTTTGGCCTTGAATTCCTGTAGGTGGGCAGTCTTGGGATGTCTCCCTAGGGTCAGTCGAATACCAGTGTTGGATGTTCTCAACGGGTGTTGTGAACATTGTATCTGATGTTGGTGTTTGGGTATAGTGCTCTTGAAATCCTGCTGTTGCTACAGAGTCCTTGTTTGGTACTGTAGTGCGTCCCTTCATAGGGCTTCATGACGGGTGGGGTCAGTGTGAACCGAAACATTCTTCCTTTATTATGGATCCTCCTGAATGAAAACTTAAATAAAATAGTGAAAAAACATTTCATAGGTAAATGACCACATCTTGAAGATTCTGAACAGCAATCTACAACATCTGTAATGCCTTTACTTCATTTTGTTATATTATGTTCTCTTTCAGACAAATCTTTTGGGCAAATGTCTCCCATTTTTTTCAGAATGGACTAGAAGGACTTGCTGATTCTACAAAGTCAGTCAAAAAGCTTTGTTCTGGTGACATAGTGGTGGAAACATCCACTCCCAAACACACTGAACTCCTCTTGCATTCAAAGGTGATTGAAGATATACCCATTGAGGTTAATCTCCATGCTACTTTGAATTCATCATGAGGAGTTATTGTTGAGAGGGATTTGAAGAACATCCCTGTGTCAGAGATTCTAGCTGGCTACCTCACCCAATGAGTTTCTGCAGTGAGGCATACCTCTACTTGCAAAGATGGAATTAGGTTGCTGACCAATGTCCTCGTTTTAACCATCCGTGTTTCCTTAGATTGTACCATCACTGTGTCCACTTGCCACCATCAAGGCAGGTTATCTTATTTGCAAGGTACGGCCATATATTCCAAACACTCTCAGATGTTTCCAATGTCAGTGGTTCGGTCACTCGAAGACATCATGTCATGGTTCCTTGATGTGTGCTCTTTGAGGTGGCAAGGACCATGATGCCTATGAGTGTGAAACAGACCCTCATTGTGTTAATTGTAACAGCTTTCACCCATCCTACTTTCATTCTTGCCCCAAGTGGTTGGAAGAAAAAAATGTGCAGCATTTGAAAACAATTCAGAACATTACTTACCCTTAAGCTTGAAAAATTATTGTGCACCACATCACCTCAGATGTATGCTGCTGCACTTTGTTCCATTACTACAGTAGAAGTGCAGATGGATCTCTTTGTGCCTCCGAAAGAATCATTCTCAAACCAAATGAAAAGTCTTTTTAGATCCTTGGTTAAGAAAGTTGATAAATCAACATCAATACCCATCTCTGTCCCTAACATTCATTCAGTGAAACCCCAAGATCCATTTCCTTTAGTTTTGGGTATGGGCATTTCCTTGGGTACATCTTCTTCTCCTGCCCTAAGATGCAAAACGATCATTTGTTCACGTTGTTAGTTGCTGGAATCCTCTTCCAGTGACAGAGACCTGCCCAATCGACTCAGGACAGGATCCATGGAGATTGGTATACTTCCCTTGTATAAAGAAAGTAAAGAAAAAAAAAACATGGTCAAAAACAAAAGGGACCTCCACCCACTTCGCTTACACGTAAATAAAAATGGCTTCTTTGATACAGTGGTACTGTCAAGGTTTATGTTCTAATCTAGATGACATCAAAGCACTAATTGCTTCTTACCATCCTGCATGTTTTTCCTTCCAGGAAACATTTCTGAAACCTGCTGATACAGTCACATTTCGGAAGTTTTCTTTGTACAAAAGTGACAGGTTGTGTGATGGACAAGTGCATGGAAGGGTGGCACTACTGGTTGATCAACATATGCCCACCCTATCTTTGCCACTGAACACATCCTTGGAGGCTGTAGCCATCTGTGTTTCCTTGGGTCGTACCATCACTGTTTGCTCTCTCTACTAGTTGACTGGAGAGACATATGATTAATCAAACCTTGATGCTCTCATTGAACAGTTGCCATCTCCATTTGTAATCCTGGGGGACTTTAATGGACATCATCTCCTCTGGGTAGGTGCTGATATTGTTGGAAGGGGTCACTTTGTAGAGTGTATGCTCTCGGATCACAATCTTTCTCTTTTCAATACTTGTTCTTACACTTATTTTCATGCACTTAGTCAGTTCTTTACTGCTATTTATATCTCAGTTTACTTCCCTTCACTATTCTCCTACTTTCATTGGAGGGTTGACAGTAACCCACAAGGCAATGATCATTTTTTAGAGGACTGGCTGTGGTCGATGCCACCCGACCTGCATGCCCCAGTGGAAGCTGGATCAAATCAACTGGCCCATTTTCACTGCTCTTACAGAACTTGATCCTGCCATTATCTGTAAGCCATTAGTAGATGACTGGGTGGCAGCAGCGACTGACTATATTATGTAGGCAGCTGTTCAATGTATTCCTAAAACCTCCACATGTTTTCCACGATATACTTGTCATGGTGGAATCTTGCCTGCCACATGGCATGAAAGGATCAAAAGCTAGGTATTGCACTCTCTCAAACTGCAAGCTTTCCAGCAGGCCCATGTACATGCTCTGAAAGTGAGTTGTCAAAGCCAGAAGGAATCTTGGATTATGTTCACAGTCAACATCTCTTCTACCACCAGTACCAAGTCATATGAGACAAGATTTGAAAGGTCAGTGGGCAGTATAATTCTGCCAACCTTTCGATCTTGCTCTCTGATGGCCAGTAAGTAGCTGATGCTTGGAGCATTGCCAGTAAACTTGGTGAAAGCTTTTGCCAGGTATCTAGCATTCTGCTTCATCCTCCACCTTCTTAGTCATCAAGACTCAAGCAGAATGATCACCTCTTTCCTTTCAAGCAGGTGATCTCTATGACTATAATTGCCCCTTTACACTGGTGGAACCCAAAGTGGCCTTTCATCAGTTTGGCAGTACGTCAGTCAGACCTGATTATATACACTACAAGATGCTGTGCCATCTATCTATGCTTCACTTGCTATTTTTCTAATTGTTTTTAACAAGATCTTATATGAGACCTCCACTTATATGGGTTATGTGGTCATTTGTCCATTTTTATTAAACATTTTTTAATAGACAAGCGATTCCAAGTTTGTGTGGGTTTGACACTTTCCTGTTTTTTTCTACAGGAACTTAGTCCCTCAGGGCTGTGTTTTGAGTGTCACACTTTTCAGTATAAAGATTAATGCCATCACTAAACAACTCCTTCCTACTGTTGCAAATGGGCTCTATGTTGATGACTTTCACATCTCACGTCAGTCATCAAACATGAGGTATATATTGAGTGGGAGCTACAGACTGCCCTCAATCATTTACTGAAGTGGACCACAGCAAAAGGTATTAACTTTTCTCACAGTATAACTGTTTGCATGCACTTTTGTTGCCAGTAGGGTATTCACCCGAATCCTGAACTCTGTGTCTATGAAGTTGTGCTACCCGTGGTCCCTGAGACAAAGTTTTTGGGGTTTATCTTTGACCATAAGCTGATCTTTATACCACACATTAAGCAGTTACGAGTCAAATATACAAAAGCACTGAACATCCTCTGTGTCCTCTCCTCCACCACTTGGGGAGTAGATCAATGTTCTGTGCTAAAGATATATCGTGTTTTTATTTGGTCAATACTAGACTATGAGTCACTGACCTGTGGCTTTGCCAGGACCTCAGCCTTAAAGATGATGGACCCAATTTATCATCAGAGACTTTGGCTCTGTTCCTGGGCTTTCTACACTTCCCCAGTCCAAAGCTTGTACACAGAGACTCATGAACCTCCTCTACATCTCCGCAGTTTGCAACTGTCTTTACTCTATGCCTCGAAACTTTGATCCTTACCACAGCATCCCACTTGGGGTTGTGTTTTCCTTCCTCAGTGAGCCTTGCTTTTTCAGAACAGACAATTTGCCATTATTCCTTTTGGCCTTTGTATCCAGGTGCAGTTAGATGACTAACAATGGAACTACGCTGAGATGACTAACAATGGAACTACACTGAGATGACTAACAATGGAACTACACTGAAATGACTAACAATGGAACTACACTTAGGTGACTAACAATGGAACTACGCTGAGACTACACGCAAATGACTAATAGTGGAACTACACTGAGACTACACGTAGATGTCCTTGGATAATATTGCTGTATCCACTGGTCATCCCATCCCACCATGGCTTATTACAATCCCCAAATGTGACCATTCTTTAAGTCATCTGAGAAAAGCAGATACTCTTGATTGGAAATACCATCTTTTATTCACTGAACATCTTTTGAACCATCCATCAATTCCCATTTATATGGATGGTTCAAAATCAGGTGACTCTGTGGGCTCTGTCATTGTTTGTTGTACTTCAGTGGTTGTGCACAGAAACTGTATGCTATTTCTCTTGCTCTGGATCACATAGAAGCTAAGCAGTACTTGAATTGTACAATTTATACTGACTTGCTTAGTCCTCTACTGACTCTAGAATCATTTCATGTTAGTTCTCACCCTGATCTCGCTGATATTCAAAATCAACTGGCCCATTTCTCTTTAACATCTACTTCTCTCCAGTTCTTCTGGATTCCGGGCCACATTGGTATTTGTAGGAATGAGCTTGCAGACATTGCAGCTAAACCTGTCTGCTAAGGCACCATCACTACTGTGCTTGTTTCATACATGGACTATGGTCCTGTATTCAAGGCCTGGCTCCATGCCAGATGGTAGTCGACTTGGACTGTGAGCAATGTAAAAACAAGCTTTTTCAGATAAAACCCTCTATTGGACTTTGGCCATGTTGTTTCTGTGAGAATTGGAAAGAGGAAGTTCTAACTAGACTATGCATTGGTCACATTTTTTTAACCCATCATTTTCTTTATCTGGGATTGATGCACCAACGGGTTGTTTGTGTGACACTCAGGTCACAACAAGCTAAATTTTATTATCTTGCCATCATTACAACTCTCAACGACGGCATCATTTTAGGATTGCTTTATCCCAAGATTTATCCATAACGTTGGACAGTGCCTTTGGCGATGGTGACATTATCCATCTTACAAATGTTTTTAGTTTGTTTAAAGGCCATTGATCTTTTTAATGCTATTTAAGTTTTTAATTGATAAATTAGATCTTTTTTTTAATATGATTTCTCTTTGTGAATTAAAGTACAACTAGTTCGATATGAAATTAGAAAATGGCTGTAACATCAAATAACTTGAAACCAGGACTGGAAAGTTCAACTTCAGGTGACTAATGCTGATTTTTGAACTTGCCCCTTAGTTATCCTGGTGAGTTATGATAATTAAAATTATGCTACAGAAAATCCTTTAAAACTTGTATTACTGTACTTTCTCTCTTACTGCTGTAAACTAAATATAAAAATTGGATTTAATGCTATTTCAGTTTTTAATTCAAAAATTAACTTTGTTTTGTTTTTCCTTGTTTCCTTTTAACAAATTTTAATGATTTTACTTTAATTTAAACTTTTTGCCTGATGTTTGGCACAGATAGTCTGGCTGCTTTGCACCATAAAACACCAAACCAACCAACTTCGTATTTTGGGGCCATGTGTATGTTATAAACGTGATGGTCAAATTCCATTATTTTGTTCGATAAGAGCAGTACTAGAGTTGGCTTCCCTCTTTTAATCTATCACTTCAGAATTAAGTACTGCTGGCACAGATTGTCCTCATACAGTTTTTTGCATAAATTCCAAGAAAACAAAACAAATGCTTTTTTTGCAAACTTCTTGAATTATCTGTGAGGAAAGTCTTTATTAAACCTCTGTGCACAGCTGGGTCAAAATGCCAGCTATGAAATTTTGCATAGTTACATCAAAATTTAATTAACCAACTTTGTTATTAATGTAGGCCAATAAATTTGATATAAAAACATAATTTATGATTCTAATTTTAACACTATACAAGTTTTAATTTTGATACAATGTCTTACCTCCTCTAACAAAAACTTTTTGAATTTGTACTCTGTTGATGCAACTTTTCAGTCATCATTAACCTTGTTACTCCCACTTATTACTGCAGTTGTCCACCAATAGGAGTGCAGTGGTATCCCTACTGTAACTAAGGGCCTCTCTTATTTATTTATCACTTCAAACTACCATTTCTACTGCTTGCAACGATGACTGCTCTTAATGTGGCAGTGGAATTCCTGACTATGTCTAATGGGTTGAAACCACAGTTCTTGGACCATGAAGTGATGGCTCTGGTTCATTCGGAGCTGACCATTTTGATGCTGCAATGATAACACACTGATAATTATCCTCACAAAGTTTCATGGATGTTTTAGTTTTGTATTTGGACACCCTTTTACCATTTCTCCTGAATATGCCTCTTAGCCATGTGTTGTTTCAAGGGACTTGCACAGACTATTTTCTCTTTTGGTGGATTTGTTATTCAAGTATGTTATGCTCTGTATTTATTTCCTATTTCATGTGCTCCACTTCTGTCTTTCTCCAATGTTTCAGTGTTGCCTTCTCCATTGTCTGGTCAACATTCTCTGAGGGTATATGACCTTTCATGGTTCATTGGTCCATTTGTTGCTTCTGTGACATCCTTATCTCTTTCATAACCTATTCCCATCACCCATCTGGGTTGACTTTGCTATTTCATTTGCCTGGCATTTTTATCTCTTTCTTCCCACGAGACTCACTTTTTTAATGTCCTCATCAGATTCTGCACCTTACCCTGTCCCTACTTGCATATTGGGAGGGATATCACTAGTGCTGTAATTATTTTTCTGTGGTTGTAAGTACTCCCTTTATATTTCTTTGTGGGGGCCTTTATTGCATATTTGAATCCAACTCTATGGTGAGTGTTACCTGACCAGGTGTACTTAATCTTCAATACGCATTGTACAGCCTGTGAATGTAATAGATGTCTGTGGTGTAAGACTCTTCCTCCATGTGCTTGATGTACCATTCCATATGCTATCAGGTGTTGGTTGATTGACTCCATCCAGTATACCCTCTATGCATTGATATAACATGTTGGAAAAGAGAAAAAATAATGCATCATTTCACACCCAACGTTGAGATGGGGTATTCCATTGGACTGCTTGTAGGCATATGTTGTAGTTTTTGCTTCATAAATATGTTCTTCCTGAAAGGTGAATTAATGTGAATAAAGCAGACAGATTGTTGCTCATCTCTGATGAACCATGGTGTTTCATGTTCATCCCACTGCAGACTTGATGAACCATTCTAGACACCACAAAGTATTCGACAATGTACTTCATTAACATGACCACTCTGTTTTCATTATTTGTATCATGGTCACTTACTGTACTGTCTGCAGTGCTTTAGGCCTCCAGAATCTCCAATATGTTATTTTCCTCCTTTTTGCTAGTGATGTATGAGAGTCCTTGCTACTTACTAGTTCCTAGCTGCTGGGATGGCAGACCATGAAGGACTATCTCCTTAATGTGCACAATACCACTCAGTTTGAGAGTAAGGTGGTGGCCTTCTGCAGGTTTCAGTGGGATGATGTTCTTTCTGCTTTAGCCTTGATGTAGCATTCTGTACATAGGTATTCAGTAACCATTTATAACCACTTGGTAGATATTGTTCAGGAAGCCCAGTACAATATTATGCCTGTAGCTGCTTTCAAAGTATATCTGTCTGTTCATTCTACTGTTCTAATGTTTTAATCTTTATTGAATTGCAGGTGAAATTATTCATATTTCAGTTGAAAGCTAACAAAAAAATGTTGATAGCAGAAACATGGAAGGTTGGTAGCTGCTTAA
Organism: Tachypleus tridentatus; assembly: GCF_004210375.1. NCBI lineage: Eukaryota > Metazoa > Arthropoda > Merostomata > Xiphosura > Limulidae > Tachypleus > Tachypleus tridentatus. The sequence continues at coordinate 32,098,070 of NC_134829.1, read as the reverse complement.
TTAATGATGCTGAGTATAATACTTTAATGATACATACTGAAGGGAGTAGACCTTAATACTAGCTGGTGTGGAGATTCAAGGTTGTTGTATTTCACTAAAAAAATTGTCAATTAATAAAAAAACTTGTCTCAAAGAGGTACATCGAAATCCACCATCTTGAAAGTTTCCAAATGGAATTGACTTTTAAATTCAACAAACTGTACTGTAAGAATACCCTTTGACCTCTGAGGGACATGTCAAATGAGAATTAATTTCTGATAAATACTTTTACAATTTTAAATCTTTTACCTTTATTATTTAAAAAAAAAGTAGTGTTAATTAATATTGTGTTTTAAGTTACTTTTGTAGCATATTTTACAACCTGGAAGGGAATCACTTTGTTGTTTCTTTTAATGATTGCAGTTAATAGTATGTTACAGATATTGACACAGTCATTCCTGAAGTGTATTTCATCATTATTTTTATGGGAATACACAAATTGTAACATCAGGATGGAGAAAATTGATTTATAATGCAGACTAAATTTGCATTCATATTGCTTTTTAATCCTATTAATTACCATATAGTTCTATTAAAATTAAGATCTTTTTGTCTGAATTTTTCTTTTAATTGACATTACAACATCCATACTTTTTCCTGTGATTTTATGGTTGGAAATATTCCATTCTTTTTTAAAAAATTACCAAATGGCAAGTTCTCTTGGATGTTGTATCATCTATTTCAAAATTATGTACTATCTGACAAGAAATGCCTGATGTAGGGGAAAATCTGGAGCAAAGTAATATGATGTTGCAAATGTTGATACAGTTAACTGAGGGATAAACTTATGTAATTGGGTCCCCTCAGGTCACAGAATAGACCACCACAGTTTATTCTGGTTTTTTCTTACTTGGTACATGTTGTTCAAAGGAAAGTGCAATGAATTATAAATAGAGCACAGCATATCCTCATAATGTTGTTATGTGTGTTGTAGTAGTATTGGATTATTCATAAATAACAAAAGTACTTGACAGACAAACAGTAAAACAATAAAACATTTTTTTTGTAGTTCTTATTTTATCAGACAAAAATATTTAATTTTGAAGTTTAAATGTATTCTCAAGACTGCTGGTATTGGTATGTATTTTAATTAATGTTTTAATACCCATGCCACCCATCCTAAGAATATATTTTTACTTCAAGTGGGTTTCTCGTCATCATGAATTTTGAAGTTTACTAAGATGTATGTTTTCATGTTAAGGCATCTACTAATTTTTAATTTTTATGAAAATTTATTTTTAAAAAGTGTTTGGTGTTTGATAGAGATGTTTTATATTTAACATTTAAAATTGAAGTAATGCTTTGTAATTGTTTAACTTTAAAATACAGGTTTGATTCTGTAGTAGTATTGAATTAATAGACAGTAACTACCATTTTATTTGTTGTGTGCATGATTTTTAAGTTCTTGTTTCATGGTTTGTAGCCAACAGATCATGTTTTATTCAGGTAAAATTAACTTTGTGCAAAAGGTTTAAGTATTTCTAGTAATTTTTAATACCATACTGTTTTATAAAACAGTTACTCAATGATAGTACAAGATAAAAAGGGGTTTTGTGGTAAATATAAAGTATCTTGCCTCGTAAAATTGCTAAAAAGACATATAAACAATGGAGAATATAAAGAAAAGACAATAATTATATTCACTGTATTAATATCAAAACAATTTTTATTCCAGCAATTTTATCAAATACCTCAACATATATCAAACATGCCAAGGTCTACCATTAACCAGATGAATGCTACACCATTGACTGCTGACAGTTCAGCATCACAGTTTCCACATCAGCTTAGTCTTGTATATCAACAGGGTCATTCATTTCCTGGACAAATCCCACCACAGACATCAATGCTTTTTCAAGGAGGTGTACATACACCTGTACGTTCATTTTAGTTTTTTGAAGAAGTGTTTTAGTTAAATATTTCCTGTTACTGACTTTTAAAGTGATTTAAGCTGAATACAACAAGGAAATGATACATATATTAATTTTAAGTTTAATAAACTTTTCACATGTGTTAAAGGTCTTGTAGATGTGTAGATTATATGTAGCATTGTAATCACACTAGTAATAGAAAGTCATTAAAACAACTCTTGCAGAAAAATTAAAAAAATCCTTTTTTCATATGATTGCATTTAAAGTTCTGCTCATTTTTGCTGGAGTACAAATGTTTATTTTTTTTTATCCATTGAATATGAATGCTTTGCTACATCCATGCTTTTTATCTGTAATCTTTTTTTTTCAAGCATTGTAGTGTTAGTTAGGTGGCAAAATTGAATTTATATTCCCTCTAATTTTTTGTGTAGTTTTGGTTATAAAAATGATCAATTTATGAATATTGAGATGTACATTTTCAGAATTGAGATGATTTTTGGAATGTATCAAAACTTACAGTTTTTATGATTTAAGATTTTTATGAGAACAACATAGAATAAATAAAAAAATTATTAAAGGGAGGTTTATACTCCCATTAGTATTGAAATAAAGTCTTTGTAATGTGCATCAATGTTGAAATTGGAAGATTGATAAACATTTGTCTTTGATTTGAAATGTTATTTTTTTTACCACAGCAACAAAAGTTGTAAACTGAGACTGGATGTGGGAAGGGCAAAGATAAATTAAATGAAAAAATTGAGATATTGAGGAAAGTTTAGCATTGGAAATCAGTATAAAAGTAGTTATAAGAGTAGGCTTAATATGCAACAACCCTCCACCAATAGGAGTGTGACACACTTCTAGAGCATCAGTTCTCGATTTGGTACTTGTATGTGATAACATTTTTTTGTTTGCTTTTTTGGCTCAGGAACTTTTCAGATAAAGCAGTTTTTATAGTGAAAGTATTTACAGGGACATAACATGTTTTGGGAATATATATTGTTGGATTTTTGTTTTGTAACATTTTCCATGAATGCAGATTATGTGACATTTCATTTCCACTATCATTTTGCAACTGTTAGTAATTTGCACTCTGTCTAGTATGGAACGGTTAGGTACTATTCAAGCTACACTTACAACTGGAGTGGCAACAAGTTTCTCTTTGTCTGCTGAGGAAGTGATAGCTTTTGTGAGGCAGGTTGTAGTGTCTTTCATACAGCCTGGACCTTCTTTTGAACCTGATATGCTTATGCCAATGTTCCTTGTTCATGATGGAAGGGACTTTGCCAGGTTTTTCTTACCTTTACCTTATTTTATACCCATGTTGTCTTAAGTCTACCTCATCTATATTCATTCTATTGAGATAGGATTTCTCAGACATGTTTTTCCCTCCTTCACTTTGTCTTTCATTCAGTACTTCTTACTTTTATGTTTTCCATTTCTTCAGATATGCAAGTCCATATTCAATCACTTTTACCACAACTTTGGTGCATGCATACCTTGTCTTCCTTCCTTGCTGTATTACCTTTCTTTGGCTCCTAAACTTTGGATCTTTTTCCAGTTTTGTGAGTCAGATCTTTAATGCTCTGGATTGATTCCTGTCACCCTGTGTGTCTTTCCTTACAGGAAACATTTCTGAAACCTGCTGATACAGTCAACTTTCCACAGTTTTCTTTATAACGAAATGACAACTTGTGTGATGGACTAGTGCATGGAGGGATATACTGCTGATTGACCATATCTTTATCATTCAGTACACTCTTGAGGCCATTATCATTTGTGTTTTTTGGGTTGTACCATCACCATTTATTTTCTTTACTTGTCTCCAGGAGAAACTTTTGATCATAAGACTTTGATGCTCTATTTGAACAGTTTCCTTAATGGACACAATACCCTCTGGGATGGTGCTGATATTTATGAAAGGGATTGTTCTGTGGAGCATGTGCTCTTGAATCACAACCTTTTTCTCTTTAGTAGTGGTTCTTATACTTGTATTTATGCATGTAGTCTGTCTTTTACTGCCATTGATTTTTTCTATTTGCTTTCCTTCACTTTTCTCTCACTTTTTGGAGGATTGACAGTAACCCATGAGGCACTGCTAATTTTCCTTTCATTTTGAGGGATAATGGCCATTGTTGATAATACCTGACCCTCATGCCTCAGTGAAAGTTGGACCAAACTAACTGGTCCTCTTTCTCTCAAAACTTGATCCTGCTATTGTTTGTCTGTTATCAATAGATGACTGTGTGGTAACAGTGACTAACTGTATCATTCAGGCAGCTGATCAATCTGTTCCTCACACTGACATACTTTCCATTATATCCTTGTCTATGGTGGAGTCCTGCCTGTCAGGAGGCATGAAAGGCTCAAAAATAGGTCTTGGATACCTTTCACAGGTATCCCACTCTTTTGAACCATAGTACTTTCCAGTGGTCCCATGCTTGTGCAGAGCAGGTTAGATGGCAGAGCTGATAGGAATCTTGTATTAAGTTCACATCTAGCATCTCTTCTCCCACCAGTTTCAAAATCATGTGCGACAAAATTCAGAATGTCAGTAGGAAGTGTACTTCTCATCCCATTTCCATCTTGCTTTCCAATGGCCAGGAGTTTGCCAATGTACAGATCATCACTGATACTCTTGATGAGAGCTGACATTGTGCATCTAATACTTCTGTTTCTTCTGCCTTTTTGCTTGACTAGCTGTTTCTGTAAGAACTAAGAGAGGATAGTTAATGCTCATCTTGGTTTTTCAATTCAAACAACCTCTTGTTGCCCACTTAGTGTGGGTTCCGTCAACAGTGCTTCATCATGGACCACATGAATTAACTAGAAGCATTAATCAGGAAGTTTTCTCAAGAAGGAACATCTTGTGTCTATCTTCTTTGACCTTGAAAAGGCTTATAATACCATTTTGCAGAACCTTCACTGCTATGAGTTACATGGCTATTTACCAGAACTTTCTACTGGACAGGTGATTCCAAGTATGTGGGGGTTCAGCACTTTCCAATTCTTTTTCACAGGAGGTTGGAGAACCTCAGGGCTGTGTCTTGAGTGTCATACTTTTCAACATCAGAATTAATGTTATCACTACACAACTTACTCCTACTGTTGCAAATGGGCTTGATGTCAATGACTTCCACATCTCATGCCAGTTATTGAACATGAGGTTTATTGAGTAGCAGCTTCAGACAGCCATCAGTTGCTTGTTGAAGTAGATCACAGCAAATGGTTTTATCTTTTCTTTCTCCAAAAATTATTTGCATGTACTTTTGCTGCCAAAGGGGCATGCACCCTGATCCCAAGCTCTGTCTCAGTGATTTTGTTCTTCCCATAGCCTTTGAGGCAGAGTTTTTGAGGCTTATCTTTGCCCTTAAGCTGAATGTCATTTCTCATATTAAGCAGCTATGTGTCAAGTGTATGAGGGCTTTGAACATCTACTGTGTCCTCTCTTCCACCTCTTGGGAAACAGGTTGATGTTCTGTGCTCATGATCTATTGTGCCTTCATTTGCTCCAAACCTATGAGCTTTTGGTATATGGTTCTGCCAGGACCTCAGCCTTGAGTGGATTGATGCTCTATGCTTATGATCTATCGTGCCTTCATATGCTCCAAATCTGTGGGTCTTTGGTATATGGTTCTGCCAGGACCTCAGCCTTGAGAATACTGCACGTTATTCACCATCTGCACAGGGGCTTTCCTCACTTATCCAGTTCAGAGTTTGTACACAGTTCTTTGAACTCACTTTTCACCTCCATCATTTGTAACGTTTTCTGCACTATGCCATTAAACTTTGATCCTTACCAGAGCATCCCATATGGGGTTGTGTCCTCCTCCTTCAGTGGGCTCTTTTGGATCAGACAGTCTGCCATTCTTCCTTTTGGCTTTTCTATCCAGGCAAAGCTAGCTGAGTTAGGTGTGCCATTGCATGACATTGCTGTCTCCTCTTGTCAACCCATCCCACCATGGCTTATTACTGTCTCCATCTATGACCTTTCTTTGAGTTATCTGAGGAAGGTGAATATTCCCAATTGGAAGTACTGCCTTCTCTTTGTTGAACATCTTTCGATTTATTCTTCTATTCCATTTATACAGGTGGTTCAAAATCATGTTGCTCACAAGATCCTCTTTATAGTTTCAGTGTTCACTGCCTAGTTGTCTTGCCTTGGTTCATGTTGAAGTTACGCAGTATTCCAGTATTACTATTTACATCGACTCTCTTAGCTCTCTAGTGGGCCTGGAAAGGCCTAGCAGTAGTTCTCACTTTGTTCTCATCAATATCATGAAATGACTGGCCCTTTTTATTTTTATCTTCTGATTCTGTCCAATTTTCTGGATACATGACCCATGTCAGCATCTGCAGAAATGAACTTGGGTATGTCTTAGCTAAGTCTGTCTGCTCTGGTGCCATCACAGCTGTACCTATCTGTATGTGTACCATGGTCCTGTATTGAGGGCTTGGCTTAGCACCAGTTGGCAGTTGACTTGGAAGTTGTCCTAGCTAGGCTATGCATTGGTCACAGTTTAACTCATAATTTTCTTTTATCTGGGACTGATCCACCAGTGTGTTGCTTTTGTGACACTGAAATCACATGTTTTTACTATTGTGCTGTCATTGTAACTGTGAGCAATGGCACCATTTTCAACGTCTTTTGTTTTAATGGGCTTACCTCTGACATGGGACAGTGTCACCATTACCAGCTTACCTCTGACATGGGACAGTGTCACCATTACAAGCTCACCTCTGACATGGGACAGTGTCTCCATTACCAATGACACTCTTTAATTCTATTTAGATCCTTTATCTGAGTTTTGGACATTGTTTTGTTTTTGCTGTATTATTCATTTCTTTACCTTTTATAATAATTTTACTTTTCCCTTTTTTACTGGTTGTTGGCACTCAGCCGCTTTGTGCCTTAAATACCAAACAACCAACCAATCCAGTAAACAGCAACAAAATAAATAATGTAGTGTTAAAATTTGCAGTTATTTTAGTAAGGAATCAAAATCAGAATGTGACAAATTTCTTTTTGTGTTATACTGTATAGGGGTGTAAACAAATCTTATAACAATATGCTCTGTGATCACTTATGTAGAAATAGACTTGATTGGAGCATTGTCGTCATAAGGCTTAGAGAAAATGTATTTAGAGTAACTGAGCTGAATGTTGTAAAAAGGACTCTTTTTTTTTTTTTTTTTTCTTTCAAAAATGTCTAGAGAACATGATATTTATTGATCAGTGACATTTTTTCTCATTATTTGTTTGAGGAAGTTTCATAATGAACCTATCTACAAAACATAAATCTGACAGAAATTATATGAGGCAAAAAATGAACATTTGTGTATTAAGATCTTTTAGAGGATAGTTTTTATTATTGTATCATTATTATTCTTCATAATAAATCTTAGTGGATAATTTTTGTGTATGTTGTTTATCAAGATATTTGTACAAATTTCTTATTTTTGTCTTTCCTGGACAAAATATTTGAAACTTTTTTTTAATACAATAATGTGTGTTCCAGTTTATTAATGGGACCTATACTGGTAATAGTTTCTTAAAATATCAATCTTTGACAGTGCTGTCCAGCTATTTAATGTAATTTGAAACTGTTAGTGGTCTGCATATTCCCATGAAATATAGTAGAACATAACTGTTATGTTTGGAAACTTGTCTGTCACATGATATGTCATTGTTAAGTAATAGTCTTCCTTGTTCAGAGAAGTACTTTAACTTCTACAAATTGAAGATTTAACTGAAATACCTAATTCTGAATTTGTTAGTATGTAGGAGAAACATTCTCTCTTTTAATAGTTGGATGCTAAAGTGCAATGTTATAATCCTACTTGCTGCTGTAACTTTTCCTAAGAATGTTGCCATAAATAAACAAATATTTTTTGGTTTAATGTCCAATGACGAATAAACATGTGATGACAATAATAAGTGGAGTTGCAATTTTGCCTATTTAAAATAATATGTTGAACATTTTTGTTTTAGAATAATATGTTCAAATAAATGACATGCAGCACATGTTGAGATTATTACTCCTTTATACACATGAGAGAAACCTAAGTTATCTATGTACTTGTTTGATCACTTAAGAGTAGTGGTGTGTGCATTCTGTCCACCACTGTGTGATTCCTAATTTTGATATGATTGTCTTCATATAAACTTGTTAACTAAGTCTCACAACCTAAATTTATGTAAGTTGTGTTAAAATGTGCCTGTTGGTAATCTCATTGGTCACTGTTATTTATACATCATCATTGAAACAACACAGTGCTGTCATGAGGATATTTAAAAATATTTTCAGACAACTTTTTAAGTTATTTAACTTTATTACCATGAATAACAACTCAGAAGAGAAACAACAACCAGTTATGACCATAGATCTACATCAGGTGTTAACTGAATATATCTTTCATTGTGAGGGCTGAGCATGGCCCGGTGCTGTACTTTGGATCTTATGTTTTGTGATTCACACCTTGTTATAGCAAGAAAGGAAAAAACAAACAAATCCTGTCCTTCCTTTTGGGTAGGAGGTGCATTATAAGGGTGACTGTCATATTCTGTTGTTATAGTAAACCATCAGTTGGCAGTGGGTGGCATTTACTAGCTTCTCTTTTTCAATCTATCACTTTGAAATTAGGGATGGCTATCTTAGCTATCAAGTAGTGTTTGTGTGAAATTCAATGAAAGAGACAAACGTCTGTCAATGTTGGAAAGGAAGTTATTTTTCAAAAGATGCTCAGCAACAGACAAGATTTGACAAACAGTACTGATGTTTGTAGAAAAATTAGAGATATCAATGCTTTTTAAATGGTGTAATTATTTCAAACACCTTATTATCACATAAAAAGTATATTTTAATTTTCAAACCTTCTAGAAATTAAACTTTGATGTTTGACAAATGATTTCGACTTTTCGTTTCATAATAGAGTAAATAAAGTGGATTTAGCAGTAATTTATGGTTCAGGAAGAAATGTTTAGTCAGAGCTTCAGTAGAATTGGTCAGAGACATTCAGTGCAAACTTAAAAAGACTAAAGAACAAATAACAGAGCTGGGTATTTTCTTATAACTTGTTCTTTTTGTTCACAAAAGTTTTTGTGTGTAAAATTATAGCTGTTTAAAAACTACAGATGTTTTATTGGGTGAGAAGATAAGCTTATTTAGTGATAGTGATTACAGTAGGTAATGGTAAATATTTTGATGACTCAAGTCCATTCTTTCAGTTGATAAGTAGTAATTTTACAGACTTACATTGCAAAAATACTCAAATCTTTATTTATTGAATATCATTTTTATATTTATGTATTGAAAAACTTGGAAAAATAATTTGGCACTGATCACTTAGTTATTTCTAATTAAAATCAAGAATTGTTTTAAATAAATATTACTATCTGATAGTAAATTGTTTTCAGTGTTTGATTATCAATTATTAGTTACTCAAGATTTGTGTGTGGATCATTAAGTAGTTTAAAATGAAATGTTCACATTATCTTTCAAGAAAACTTAAGCAAAAAGCTTTGACCAAATGTAGTTGTGTTTTTCCTCATAAAATGTGCAAATTGTTACCGCAGGCAGAAACACTGAAAATATCTGTCATACTATATGAAGAGTGGTTAAGATATAATGGATTAGCAAACTACACTAATGGTTCAGCATTATAAGCAAGTAAGGTGGTCACTGTTGGTGATGCATAAGAACTCTCTTGTTTTTTCTTGAGGGAAGAGGAACCTGTCATTTGACTGTGATTAACCTCTCTAGCATGTCAATTATTAATGAACAAGTAATAAAATAAAATAAAAATTAAGAAACAGATGATGTTGGGATAGCCAAATCTTTCCATGAAATACTTTTTTCAGCAACAAACTGTGAAATTCCTTTCATTTGCATGAAATAAAGTTTGAATAAAACATTTAGTCTGAATAATGCCATGAAGTCTTACAATGGATTTTTCCCACAAGCTTGTAGCACTTACTCATTAACTACATAGGGATTTTTATATGGTTTTATGTGTTCATCTCTACCTTGTTTCTGTACGTTATGACATTTTTATTCTAATATTATTTTTAATTTTTCAAAACTTTTTTATTGTTACTTATTTCCCTCTTTTTTTTCTTTTAAACAATCAATATTAATGAGTGGCAGTTACTTTGAAAGGTTTAGCCTGATGGTACGATGGGTTGTCTTGATGGATGTTACATCATGAATTTAGTTAAATGCTATACTGCTTCTGCCCTCCCTAAGCTAAAATGCAACATTTTGGTGGGTAAGTTTTTGTAATAATTTCAAACATTGGTGAGGTATGATTATCATGCTAGAGTCAGAATAATCAACAGAACATATTTGGTTGTTAGCTGTTTTACAGTTTAACCTTTAGCAACATTTCTTTGGCTGAATTGAAGGTCTTAGTAGCTTTTGAAAACCTTGAAAATCAAAGTTAGGTTCTTGTTAATCTGTTAAATTGTTATGAGAGAGATTTGAGACTAAGATGAGCAATACATAATATGCATTGAACATGTTTATTTTCCTGGCCTATCTTTATATGCTAAGGACTACCCTGCCTACTGATTAATATCTAAGTTTTTATAATGGTCTATAAGTTGGTGAGAGAGATTTTTAGCTTAATTAATAAGCACTGATTTATCACATGATTAGCTATGGATTAAATTACCCTTGTCCATTGTTAAGCTACAGGTATTTGTACAATGTGATTTAGAACATTGTAGGTTAGTTTAGATAATGTTTGATCAAATACAGTGTCACTTTGTGTTTTGTTTTTGCTATTGTAGTGTTAATACGTTCATATATTGCTTTCATACGGAGTCACTATGTGTTGTTAACAACACTTATGTTTAGGTTTAATAACAAAATTGTTGTAAGTGGAATATAAGTACATAATTATCACTGATGTCAGAATGAGCTTACTTTTTGCTCAGCCATCAGTGCAAAATAGGGAATAACCCTATCAGTAAGGTTAGTTCCATTGTTAACCATCCTAACTGTATGAAATGTTGGCATTGATGAAACTGCTATTAGATCAATGGCCAACACAACTTGTATCTGAAAATTATACTGTATTGTGCCACATATACAATGTATCAGGTCATTTCATAAGTAATGTCTGAAAATTTAATGCAGAAAGTGCATCATCATTTCTGTCTTTGTAGGAGGCTTTGATTACTAAAATATGTTGCAGGACATGTATAAAAATGTTCAGGCAAATAAAAGGAACTAATCTAACTCCACTTTTTCAGATCTTTAATCAAATAAACCCTAATGAAGAAAAATGTGTCTGAGAAGCACATTAGGCAGATAATGCTTTATGAATTTAAAAGGCAATAGTGCAGCAGAAACTACATGAAACATTCAAGGTGTTTATGGTGCGGAGTCTCTCAATGAAAGAAAATGTCGAAGGTGGTTTCAGAAGTTCAGATCAGGTGACTACAGCTTAAGTGATGTGCCACGTTCAGGTCACCCTGTTGAGTTCAATGATGACTTACTGTTGGCTGCACTTGATGAAGATTGTGCTGTAACAGTTGAAGAACTAGTACAAAAGCTTAATTCAACACATTCAACAGTTCACTGTCACCTGCAACAGCTTACAAAGGTGTCAAAACTTGGAAAATGGGTCCCCCATGATTTGAAAGAAGCCAGCCTTAGAGTAAGAGTGAACATTAGCACTTCTCTGCACTCTTACAAATGCAACTCACCTTTTTTGGACAGGTTAGTGACTTGAGATGAAAAATGAATATTTTATAAAAATTTTAAGTGCTGCAGATGATGGCTCAGTGCAGGTAGACTAGCTAAAGTACAACCCAAATGGACCTCAACCTTAGGAAAGTATTGTTAAGCATTTAGTGGGACGTTGTTGGTGTGATCCACTTTGAGTTGCTGCCATTCAATGTAAAGATTACATCAGACTTCTATTGTCATCAGTTAGAGCTCTTGAAAGTTGCATTGAAAGAAAGGAGGCCTGCTTTGATCAATCATAGAGGTGTTGTGTCACATGAGGATAAAGCACAGTTGCATACAGCAAGGATCACATCTGCAAAGATTGAAGAGCTATACTTGGAAAACTTCCATACCTCCTTATTTGTCAAGCCTTGCCCTATTTGATTATTATATATTCTGAAATTTGCAGAATTATCTTGATGGAAAAGAGCTTGGAAGACATGAAAATGTCAAAACTACCCTCTCTACATTCTTTTCCTCCAGTTTTATTGAAGTGGCATTCAGAAGCTTGTGAATCATTGGCAGGAAGTAATTAATAATAATGGAACACACGTTATTGATTAAATAACATTAAAAGCATTTGAAATCCCTTCTCTTTTTCTGAACCTAAAATTGGACATTACTTAAGGGATGACCTAATAGATTAACAAATCATCTAGCTGAAATGACATCTTACCACTCTACCACCAGAGGGTGGAGACAATAATGAGATGTCTAGTTGGCAGTTATTAGTAGGTCTTGAAAGTTTGAGGTTCTGTATAGGTTAGCAGTTCTGAACAGTGAATGACTAATGTATTGCTACAAACAGTGGTACCATATTTATATCACAGTAAGCATTATAATTGTTACTTCCATATAAAGTAATAAGTAATATGAATCTTCTTGTGTTTAGTCATTGTTTTACATTATTTCTAAATCTATAATTCTTATTTATAATATTGAGTTCATGATACTTTTCATTTTGTGTCACTGTATATTATTGCTAGATTGCCTGAACAGGTCAGTAGAATAACTAGAAATTTTGTAGGTACGTGTAGGCTTAAGAATAAAATGCTAGGATGGTTGAAAGGTTTGTTTGGTTGTAAAGATTCAAAAAGATAATTTGATAACACAAGAACACATTTATATTACATTTAGCATTGAAAACAAATTATAATTCTTCTGCTACAAATGTTTATATTTCTTTGACATATTTGTCCTGCAATGACACACTGTAAAATGTGTGTTAATTCATAGTGTAGATTGACATTTCTTATGATACCTGATTTGATTTTGCATATTTATTTTTAGTATCAAAGGCTTCAACCTTATAGTACAACACCTCAATATAATGCACCACCAACTCAACAAACAGTGTTTGTGACACCACCAACTCAACCCTATGCTTACAGTCAACAAAGTAAGTAAACTATAGTGAAAAAGTGTACAACTCAAACATGCTAACAGTTGCCTAATTAATATTGAAAGTTTATGTTATAGGAAAATGGAATAACTTTGTATGCTACAAAATAAATGTTCTGTCTGGTATAATACCAACTGCTATTTTGCTTCATTGACATTGGTTTTTTTAATACATAAATACTCCAATTTTCTTGTCATTTGTTATTGTCAGCTCTATTTTCTTTCCATTTTTCAATTTAGGTTTCAAATAGGGACAAATTACATTAGTCATAAATACCTGCAGTATTGTAAATAATGTCAAAGAAATCTAGTAATTTTGATAAGTATCTAGAAGAAAGACCTTAGTTATAAATACTACATAGTAAAATGAAGAAATAGTGAATGTCTGAGTGAAGTTTTCATTTTGTTATTGCTAAGTAATTGTTGTCAGTTTTTCCTTTATTTAGCTTCAGTGAAGTATGTAGGTCTGTGTGAGTTATTGAATATTCCTAGTTGCTCAATTGACTACTGATTAACTTTTAATAGTAAGTTTACCTATAGCACCATTTATAAACATAGGTTTATAAGTCAAAATGTATATTATCTTGCAGAAACATCAAGGAAGAAATTAATTTGTTAATGTTTTGTAGACTATACCTCAAATTATTTTCACCACATAATTGAAAAGTACCTGCCATTGAAGAAAGACATTATAATGATGTTATCAGAAGTTGGATTATTTGGGTGAAAATAAAATGAAATAAACTTCAATTTTCATGCTGATTTCACGAGTTGGTATTGTAAGTTTATTAGAGTTGATAAAACAGTTGGAAGAAAGTAAAGAAGAATGAAATGGAAAACGAAAGAAATAAGAAATTAATTAAAGACCAAGAAATTTGTAGAAAATTGAAAGATTATAAAGAGGTAAGAGACAGGAAGTTAAGAGAGAAGTTAAAAGAAAAGATTATTACAAATAAATGATTGAAGACAATAAATCTGATGAAGCTATTGGAGAGATTACAAGTTAAGAGAGAAGTTAAAAGAAAAGAGTATTACAAATAAATGATTGAAGACAATAAATCTGATGAAGCTATTGGAGAGATTATGAGTTAAGAGAGAAGTTAAAATAAAAGATATTACAAATAAATGATTGAAGACAATAAATCTGATGAAGCTATTGGAGAGATCACAAGAATAAGATTAGAGCAGAACAAACAGACATCAACAAAGTCAAAAGTGAAGTGCAGAAGGGCTGTAATGACAAACTTGAAGAAGTACTAAAAGACATTAACAAAATAAAGAAAGATGTTAATAAAGGAGAAAAGAAAATCAGTGACTAATTAAAACATCTGAAAATTGAATCATTAAATGCAGAGATTAAGTCAGCCATACCTCTGTCAGAAGGTGCTGAAA